>NC_140124.1:374775-593612 GCF_964035555.1 Netta rufina
AGCTGTGTGGAAGCCCGGCTCTGGCTCCTGCCCCAGCACGGCTCCCACAGGCTCCTGTGCAAGCTCCCCTTGCCCAGCCGGCCCCCAAGGGACAGGCTCACGGGGTGCTCACGGGGTGCTCACGGGGGTGCTCACGGTGGGCTCACAGTGGGCTCACGGTGGGCTCGGCTGCATGTGCCTGAGCAGCCCGGCTTGTCTCTATCATGGGGAGCTGAGAGCTGATGGAGGTACTCGTAGCTCAGCCAGAGGACAGCTGGGTCCTCGTCACTGCAGGGCAAACGAGGGCGTGGGGCATGAACGTGCACCCCAAGCAGAGCCTCCACCACCAGAGACAAGCTCAAAAGGCTTTCCCTGGGCTACAGAACCAATACTACAGGAGGAGGGGAAGGAGGAGGAGGAGGAGGAAAATGAAAAGGAGGAGGAGGACGAGAAGGAAAAGGAGGAGGAGGAGGAGGAGGAGGGGAAGGAGGGGAAAAGGAGGAGGAGATCTCTCGCAGCCTGCCCCGAGGTACTCGACAAGACAAATCACGTGGCTGCTCTTCAGAGAGAAGAGCACCAAGTGGCATCAGCCCCTCCAGCTCTCCCCCCACACATAAGACTCGTGCCCTGCACTGAGCAGGCTTGGCACAGCTCAGCTTCCTGCTGGCCCTCCCCGAGGCACAGGCGTGATCCCTGCTCTCCCACGCTGGCAGCAAACTGGGAGGCTCCCGGGGAGCCCTGCACACAGCCACCGCCGTGCAGGACAGGCAGAGCTGTCCCATCCACCCTCCTCCCCAACACCTGCTCTGGCTCACGCACTCTTTCTTTGGTCTCATCTCCAAGCCACCTAGCCCAGAACATCTCACTGGGGACTGCTGCATGAGCTCAGCATTTCTGCCTGAGGTGGAGCATCTGCACTGCTTCTGCCTGCGAGAATCAGGCAGCCTTTTGCTGTCAGCTCCATGTAGCTGCTCACAGTGACCTCAGCAATCTGCTGATTTTTCCCTGCACTTCAACTGCTAATTTGGGAGCAGGTTTTCCAGTGTCCAGCTGATTGGCATCCTTTTACACCACCCAGCTCCAATAAGGTGCCAAGGAATAGGCTCACGTGCTCTGGTGCCCATGTGAAGTGTGTACATAAGCCTGTGCACCAGCATTGCACGTACCACGTTTCCAGGCATGCATTTTCCCTCTGAGTTGACTGGGTTTGGAGTAAGTCCCTGCAAACCTCTGCAAATCAACAGCTCAGGGCTGCAGCTGTGCTGGGACCAGCCTCTCATGATGATTGACGTTGTCTCTATATTTTTCTTGTGCTACCATCTGTCCTTCCCCACTAAAAAATACTTTTTCATCTAGTCTAAACAAGAGCTGCCTTCATTCTTCAAGCCAGAAACACGTAGTGAGTAAGATACAGATAGGGTAAAAATGCAGAAAGGGTGAGCTTGCTGAACTGCAGAGAAGATTCATCTGGGGATCCCTGGGGAATAGTGGGAGAAGCAACGTTCCCCTGTGAAGAGGAACAGGAGTTTAAATCCTTGGAGCATAGCCAGCACTACTTCACCCGACCGAGGGTGTACAGTACCGAGCAGTAATTGCCAAGAACCCTTTCTCAACTTTCTCCAAAGACCAGCACCCACTGGTGCCTTTTCTTTGAGACTTTGGGAGTCTCCACAGCTCTCACCACTTGGGAAGAACTTCTACGAGCAGTTCAAAGAAAGTCTAGGACACATCCGACCCAGAAACCCAGACGCTGGGATGTTCTGACTAACCTAGGTGCTTCTGGCGGTCTCATTTCTATTTGTAGAAAATGAGATAAGTAGGTGGATTCTTCAAAGTCTCTGTGAGGCTTTGACACGAACAGGATAAATATATGTGCCTTTTTTTCATGCAGCTTGGTTTGCAGCATGAGCAGGACGACTGCTGCCACTGCTTCTCCTGGCACCCAGTGCTGTAGCACCAGGTGTGGGGAACGAGAGCACCACAATGCCTCTTTGGTGCTTGGGGTGCCCATCGCCAGCTGCCAAACAGCACTGGGAAAGAGGTAAAACGAGCAGGAGATGGAGTCACCAGGAAGAGAGGGAGGCAGGGAGGAATGGCTGGGAGCTGGAAAAGCTCACAGAGGAGGGCAGCACAGGCAGAAGAGGGGTCAGGAAAAAAGGAGCAACATCCACTGGCTTTGTAACAGATGCCTCGTTCCTACATCCCATGCCCTACCTGTTCAGGACACAGCCGAGCATCTGGCTGGCAAACACTGACACCCACCTTCTGCCAGGGACACAGCACTCAGCTGACCCAGACCCACACTGGATCAAGTGGCATCAATCCACTGCTGAGGCATGTTAAGCCCACAAAATCTGTTTTTCAGAAAAAAAAAAAAATTGGGAAAAAAAAAAAAAGAGAAAGAAAATATCTTGAAAAGATCTTTTAATATGAAGTTCAGACATGGAAAGCTGGACAATGCAGAGGAGGAGTTTTGGCACGGGCCACGCGATGCACATTGCCATGCACCTAAGGACGTGCCTTGTTCCACAGGACCTGTTCCTGCCCCATGATGAGCAGAGCCAGCACGGCAAAGCAGCGCCTGCTCCCGCGTCCCCTCCCCGGAGCAGCCTGCCTGCTGGGCAGGGGGACAGCAGGGGGGCAGCAGCTCCCCCCCAGCTGGGCTGGGGCTGCGCAGGATCAGCTCGGCCCATGGCACGGACACAGAGCAGGGGCAGAGGCAGAGCTGCACAGAGCAGCATGGATGGGGCCATGGCAAGGCTCGTGCTGAACCCCATCAGCATCTGACAGCAAGGGCAGCCTGTTGGTTCAGGTGTGTTTGGAAGGGTGCCGAGTGGTGCCTGCCAGAGGGACACCAGCACTGGCCACCTTCACACAGACCCTCAGGCCTCACCAGGAGCCAGCCGGGCTCTCCTCCCGTCTCACACCCGCAGGTCTCCCCCCGGTGCCAGTGCTCCCCGCTCCGTTTTGACTCGCCACCTCCAGACGTGCAACACGCTCAGTTTTCCAATCCCGATCATCTTGCCCCAGCAATAAGGAATGCTTAACTGTAAAGTGAGAGGATTCACTAATACTGAAACATCTGACTTTTCACTCCAAGTCCAGAAAGAAATTGCCACAAAGGGTAAAAGCAGTAACACGGCCGGCATCACCCAGCAAGATCGCTTTGTGCCTGAGCCCCTGTCCAGCTCCACACAACCCCTCCCTGCACCAGGCAGCTAACTGATCCAGATCCTGTCGCCAACACAGAAGCTGACAACAGCCTCATCTCCCCTCTGGTGTGCTTCTCCACGTAACCTTAGGCTGTCCATGGTGTCACTCTCCTTCTAGCAGGGTGTGACTATGCTCCCGTTTTGTGCCTGTGCAACCCTAACATCATATTGAGGAGCTGGTCCCTTTGCTACTCCAAGCACTTACCGGACTGTTTTTGTATTAAGAGTAACATTTTACAAATCACAAGAAACATTTACTCTCTCTATCTGCTTATCACTGATACCGTTAGCATATTCTTAGCCTTCATGCACATCAGCCACAATATATTCTCATCTTGGTGACGAGATGTTTTGCTCAGAGACATGCATGAAGGGAAGCTCTCCCCCTCTTCCTCCCTCCCTCCCACTCTCTCTCTCCCTCTCCCTGCGCACTTGCAGCTTTTGAGGAACCCAGTGCCATGTGCCCCTTCTTCCCCACATGTCTCCTAGGATAAGGCCACTGGGCTTCCTGGAGGAGGGAGGATGGTGCAGGACACTTGATCAGGTGAGCCTTGTGATGGTGACTACTGGAAGGTGGAGCATGTACATCCAGCACCCTCCCATCCCGAGCACAGGAGGGGTGGCTCTAAGGCACAAATGATTTTGTCCCTGTCCCCAGCACATCTGTGCCACTGAAGGGATTCCTTCACACTGGGACTCAGGAGCCACTGGGGCCTTTGTTTCCAATCCTGCACCAGCCTGGCTGCACAGCAGTGCGCACAGGTTGGTTGCTCCCACTTGCCCAGCACAGAGCCTGCCTGTGCCAGCCCTCCCCAGGGCACGGCCCCACCACGGCAAGCCCCAGACAGGTCCCTGGGGACACACACACCACCAGGCACCAAATGCTGGTCCTGAGGCCCAGTGGCACGACGGAGCTGTTGCCCACACGTCGGCTCTCCCTCCCAGGGCTGTGCCAAGCTGCACGCTGGAAGGTCCCGACCTGCGCTGCACTCCGGGTGCTCTCCAGGAGGCTCCTTGCCACAGCCAGAACCACGCCAGGGGCACCCAACAGCTCGGCAGCTGGCTTGGGCAAACCCTGATTTCAAAGGATCAGGCAGGTCGGTGTGGTCTGCAACAAGGATCCAAAGAAAACCGACAGGACAGGAAGGTGTCGCTGAAACAACTGGACGTAGGGGAGAGGCTTCGGGGAGGCAGATCCAAAACGTTCTCGGCGTCTGGGTGCTGGGCTTCCCCTCTTTGGCCCAGGCACTTCTCAGACTCACGCCACACGCTGTGCTGCCTGCACTGCCTGCATCAGGCACAGAGAGCAACCCGCAGGGGTCCCACGGCAGCCATTCACGCTGCAGGACTGCCTGACGTGGAGGGGCTCACCTGCTCAACCTTACATGTACCACTGCTGGTTACCTGCTCCTAGCTAGCTCGGAACCTATTAACAGGTCCTATGCTGGATCTCAGCTACTCTCCTGCCTCTTGTTTGTCTCTTTACCAATAAAATTTCATACAGGAATTAAGGTTAAGAGGACATCCTAGTTGGAAATTGAAGGGGAAAAAAGCACAGAAAAGCAGAGGCCGTTCTGCCAGGACAGCCCAGGAGTCCTCAGTGTTCTCAGTAACCAACTTCCAAAACTTTGATCAAATCCACCAATATTCCAGGCACTGGTGGAAAACTGGAAATTTTGAGATGCTCCAGCTGACCAAAACATGTATTAGAAGAGAAATGTTCAGCAGACCCCAGTAACAGTCCCACTCCTGGTCCCACAGGCAGCAAAGGGGCACAGTCCCTGCCAGTTTGAGGCAGGGCAGGTTCTTTACTGATCCCAAATCCAGCACCCTGCATCACACAAGGCTATGAGCGAGTCGCCTCAAAGATTTCTATCATGTCAGAGCACTTACCATGGTGACTGAACTGTGAGCTGCAGTAAGTCTTGGAGGCATGAGGCACGAGAGTAAGTTGAAAAATATTCTCAGAAAACATCTTACCATTTGTGTACCAGGAGAAAAAAAAAAAAAAAACACAACACAAAAACCTTTCTGACCACTGCAGGCAACCACCCAAAGCCAAGGCACAAAAAGCCTGATTCAGATTCTGTCTTAATGCTGGGTCCGTGCTGACACGTGTGTTCTGGGTGGCACGGTAGTGATGCTCTGCTCAGGGGCCCAGGGAAAAGGCGGTGACCAGGGCTTCTCAAATGCATGGCTTTTACATGAGGGAAGATCACAGGGAAGACCATTGTACCTACCCAGTGTGATCCCCTGCACGCATGCATGCAGCTACACATGCAAGTTGGATTAAAGCATAACTTGTAGAAAGATAGCTAATCTCATTTTAGAGGCTTCAAGCAGTGCTAAGTCCACCAGCTCCCCAGATAAACCACTGCCATGTTTAATTACCCTCCCTGTAAGGGAACTACATCTCCTCTCAAGTTTAAATTGCTCTAACGTCAGCCTCCAGACACTGCATCTCCTCAAACTTTATCAACTAGGCCGAAAGGCCCCGCACAGAGCTTTCTTCTAGGCATTGGTTTTCCAAGCAGCAGGATCAGTAATCAAGTCACATCTCGATCTGCTCTTGTGAGCCCAACAGGGCTGAGATGACTGCTGAAAGCGGGACACAGGGTGACACGGACACTGGGTTTGACATCACCAGAAGCTTCTCTGTGTTCTGTCTTTGATTCTTGCTGCAGTTCTGATAACCTTCTGTAAGTACGAGCATCAGACAAAGCACCCTAGGAATGCGTCTGAGAAGTGCTACGTGCAATTGTTACTGAACTCATGCATGCTGAGGGTGTACGGAGGTGGTGGTGAAGAAATGACAATGAATAGTGGAGAGAAGTGGCAGAAAACAGGCAGAATTTTCAGCTGCATGTCCTTGGTCAAAAAATAGAGTAATTGCAGTCATTCACTGGCAGTTTATGTGACCTGCAGACCAAGCCCAGCTCTACAGAACCAGCAGTATGGGTTCAGAGAGGTTCACAGCTGGCACCACGTGAAGGCAGCGACAGCAGCACGTGCCTCTGCCTGTGCTGAGCGTGATGCTGCGGACCCCAGCCAGCTCCTGGTGCTCCCTGCAGCTGCACCCGAGCCCACAAGGCCCAGCCCTGGAGCTGGGAGCACCGTGTCCACGAGGCCCCAGGGCTGGGAGCACCGTGCCAAGGCCCAGCCGCACGACACAACCAGGGTGCGGAGCATTGAGCAGAAACCAGGATGGGGTGACCCAACTCCCCTCTCCGTGGCACAGTGCACAGCACCAGATTATCACGGATTTCCATTATCAGCAGCGTTATCAGCACCTCCCCGTTACTCTGCAGAGTGGAGAGATCCTCATGTTCTGCCCTATTAGACCACTGCCAGCAGTGCTCTGGGAAGAAGAATGCATGAGGAAACCTTCTGTCCTGGGCCAGGGTACCCCAAGGACAAAGCAGAGACTTGTCGATGCCCTGGAAGTTCAGGAAGGACATCTCTAAGTTTGATACCTCCCTGGGGCAGGGTGTGATACCTCCTGGGCCAGGAGGGGCAGAGGCAGCATGGCACAAGCTCCAGGAGAAAGACGGAGCCCCCGGCCTGCCCCCTCCCTCTCCCCACGCTTGGAGGCAGCTGTGCCTCTTAAGTGTGCATGGAAAAACAGAACTCACAAAACACTCCCCTCACATCACTACATCCCCAGGGAAAAGTGAGAAGGAAAAGGGGACCACAAGAGGAAGAGAGCAGAACTTTCCAGGGATCAGGAGACATCCCTGGCAGGGGTTTCCCTGGTTTTAGGGAACACCAGCTCCCTCCACGCACAGCAGCTCATGAGACTGGCTGCCTCCTCTCAGGGAGCTCGTGCAGGTAGTTAGAGCCCTGTTACTCCCTCCTGTCCCGTACACTTCCCAGCGCAGCCCCAGCGGGCAGCCTACCTGAGCTCTGCACAGCAATGCCAACACCCCTCCAAGGCACTCAGAGAGCGGTGACAACAAGAATCTCCACAACTGCTTTTGCTGCTGGCTCAGCCCAGCCAGGCACTGCCAGTGGCGCGGGCTGGCCCCAGCTCTGCACCCACACCAGCTCTTACCTGTGCCTCCCGTGAGCTGCGTGCTGCTCCGCTCCTTTGCCAGCCCGTTGGCCTTGGGGCTCGCGCTGGGCGCTGCCGCCGTCGTTGCCCTGGGCAGCCGCTTGCCCGGTACCTTCACGGTGGTTCTCAGCAGATCGATTTCCTTCCCATGGACGTTCTGCATGTAGTCCTGCAGCAGAGAGGCGGAAAGATTCAAGATCAGCCCTGCCCTGGCCAGTTGCTCTCAGCTCCCCTCTCACTCACTCAATCAAAGCCAAAACCCGGCTCCAACTATCGACGTGGCTCCTGGTTAACAGCCAGCAACCTGGAGGTGCCGGGAGCTCAGCACGTGCTGCTTTCCTTGCACTGCACTGAAGCACCAAGCCAGGTGGGGCAGAAGCAGCAGACCCTGTGACTCTGCCAGCGTCCGCAGCCAGACGTCTTCTGACAAAACGGAGGCAAAGCCTGGGCACCGATCTGCCTCCTTCCCATGATGAGCTGGGACTGGCCCCAGGGAAGCACCAGCCATCGCCTCCAGCACCCAGACCCCGTCAGCTCTCACTGAACGAGGCTGGGACGTTGCCAGGGGCACTCAGAGGCCATGACAGGGCCATTTGTGAAAACCTGACTAGATGGTGCAGAAGAGCACATCGGTGGCAGGCAGTTCTTCCTTCCTGTCATTCGCTGTCTTTCTAATCACAACACTCAGACGTAGCTGCTAACAATGTACCACACCAGTGCAGGTAATGCGATAACCAGAAATTCCCTCTCAGGTCCCAGCTACTGAAATTCAAGCCCAGAAAAAACAGCTCAGCACAACTCTCTCATCCATTCACCTACGTGGCTCTAAGCTACCCCAGACTTGGTGCTTTCACCTTTCCTTCTGGAAGGCTACTGCAGAGCCAAGAACTCCATGTGCAGACTGTGAATGTTGTTCTGCCTCCTAGAAGTACCTCACCTTTTAATCAAAACCAGCCTGCAGACCTGTGGCCAGTCCTGAGCGCCGTGTCCTGCCCCATTTCTTCCACCCCTTCCCCTGCCCCGCAGCATGCTGCAGCCCTCCCCTAGCACCCCCCATGCACCTGGATGGGAAAGACCAGGGCACTGTGACCTCTGCAGAGCCCCGAGGCCCTGCCTGGCTCTCTGGGAGCGGCAGCCCAGCCCCGTGGGCTCTGCAGGGAGCTCCCCGGGCTCACCCCAGCGTGGGGTCCAGGCGCTCTGGCTCCCTGCTCCAGGGGCTCGCACTGCGATGGGGAGATGAGAGGCAGCAACCGTGTGGGGTGAGGCCGCAGCTGCCGCAGAGAGCATTGGGCTTGCTCCAGTTCACAAGGAGGTCACCAAGAGGATTAAATTGGAGCTGGTGCCTGTGTAAATTGTCTGCTTCCAAACTGGAGATAAAGGCATGAAGAAGATCAGTTAAGAGCAGCCGTTCCCCCAGTCCTGGACTCCAAGAAGCGGGTAAAGAGGGCTGTGCAGGCAATGCTGCGGTTCAGGTGGCTGTCTGCATGGGTTACCACTGCTCAGCAGCACCTCAGGGTCTTGCTCTGAGCTCTTCTCTTTCTGCTGACCCCTGTGAAGGCACCCAGCTCTCAGTGCATGTCCAAGAGACGTGGCGGCTCTGCAGCACACCCTCCTGTGCTTCCCACTGCTGGGTGACTTGACCTTAAAAGACAGTCAAGACACACACGTGCCCTTTGGTGCCCCGGGCAGTTCCTAGAAAACCATCCCAGGCGAACGCTTCTCCAAGCTGCTCCTGGCTGGGTGGGAGCCCGGTGTCACCCCTGGGCAGGGAATCTCGGAGGGGCTGGAGGATTTTCCCTAACTCAGCACAATTGCTGCGCTAGCCGGCTGCCTGCCGGAGAGAGCGGTCACCAGCGCACTGCTTTTATTACATGCTATAAAACAGCAATTTCTTCCCAAGCCTCCTCGCTAATTACCCAGCCAGTTCTCTCATTTCATTTTATTACTGGAATTAACAACGAGTTCAAAGCGTGGAAAGCTATTAAGATGTGTGATTAAGCCACATTCAATTAGTTTCTACAAACAATTTAATTGATGTTGCAGATAGAATTAACAGAAGGTGATTGTGTGAATGGCTCCACTGGCTGCAAAATGGGAGATGCTTTCTCTCCAGCTCTGTGCAGCACAGCACAGCCTGGCCAGTGAAGCTGGGCTGAACCACATACGCCTTCCTCACGAGCAGAAGCACTTACTCTCCAAGGCTTTGGGGAAGTGATACGAAACTGCACCAGTCTTCTCATAAAACTTGTTCTTTCCCTGTCGCTTAACACACGCGCGGAAAGGTAAGAGAAATAGAGATGCAATGAGGAAATCTGTGCTGAATCCAGCCAACGGGCCCCCAGCCACTTCTACTTTCAGGCAGAGCTGCTGCCCACAGCTCCAGCTGCAGACGTCCTGCTTGCAAAGCCTGTAAAGCTGCCGCCTGCTCCAGAAAGGAGGCAGCACCAGGGAGCAGGGACGCACAGCTCCCGAGGACCCGAGCACAGGTCTGAGCCTCCAGCCGAGGCTGACATGCTCCCATTGCCAAGTCGCAGAGCACTTGGTCAGGGCTGGACACAGCTCCCTAAGCACTCCCCATCAACCCGTCTCTGCACACCCACGGCCTCAGCCTGAGTCCCAGTCAGCACATGTCAAAGTGGGACGGGAGGTGCTGAGATACAGATCCTGAAGCAAGGACAGTGATAAACACTCAAAAGCAGATGAATAGCCCTGTCAGGAAGCTTTTGGGTGGTGAAATTAGAAGTATGACCCAGTCAGAGCTGCAATTTTCACCCAGTGGGGCACAGACACATGTGGAGCAGACATCCCCACTGAAATAAAAAATAAAAGGTTGCTAACCCCTGTGGTACTTCCTCCCATCCCACGTGGGGCAGGGACAGGACAGACACAAGACGGAAGAGGAGAGATGCCTAGGCAGGGATTGCCCTGAATCCTGCCAAGGAAAAGCCACTGGGAACACAAATGCAGCACAGAAATGCTCTGGGGCTTGAACATCCTGAGAGGGGCTGGGAAAGACCCTCTTCCGACCCTCTTCCCCTTGTGCTCAGCCATCCCCTCATGGACCCCTCTGCTGCCCCCTGAATTCTGCCGCCTCCAGGCATGTAGGAGTACATGCTGACTCTGAGCAAGGACAGGAAAAGGGGCACGACAGGGCTCAGGGCCCTTCAGGACGCCGTGTGCCTCCTCCACTGAGGATCCCATATACCTGTTCTTGCCTTAGCAGCCGCCTGCTGGACCAACAGCTGCTGCCACAAGTGGGAGTGCCAAAGCAGCACACGCCCTTCCTTGGGAGCAGAGGTTTTGCTACTGCCCCAGGCTGTTCAACCTTAACGTGCTCTGCTTGTGACATCTTGTCAAAGGGCATGGAAACCTGCTTCATGCCACTGGAGACAGAAAAGCACCGCAGCATCTCTTAACTCACACTAGAAAACGGGACATCTTCCGAAGCACCTCTTCCTCCAGGCTGCCTTCCTGCATCTGAGCCCTCCAAGCTGGTCGTACACTGGACACCCAGAGGGAAAGCGAGGCAAGGCAGGGCAAGGCAGGGCAGCCTGTGCTCAGCAGAGCCCCACACTGCTCACCAAAGCTTGAGCTTGTCCACATCCCACAAAAACCACAACACAGCTGTGGGTGCCATCCATCTTCTCCCCTGTTCTCAGGGAGGCAATGCCAAGGAGGGAGCACACAGATCTCCTGTCCTCGCAGGAGTCAGAGCTGGGCAGCAAGCAGCTCTGCTTTCTGTGGCCCACAAGTTCCCCTAATACAGGGGAACATACAGGGCATTACTTACTTTGGTGCAAGGTGCAGAGTTTTTGGTGAAATCGAGGGGCGGAGAGGCCCATCTTGTACCTTTCTTAGCAATGGGTTGTGGATCACCAGTTGCATCAGGGAGAAGTAAAACAGATTTTTGCTTGGGGCAACACCGTAATGAAATGAAACACTGAAGAAGCAAACTAAGGAAAGCAAGTGACATCAAACCAGATCACCCTCTGGGGAACAAACGGTGTAAAGAGCAGACAAACCTAGTGTGCAGCGGCATCAGCTGAGCGCAGTTAAACAACATCCCAAAAATCACTCTGCCTCCACAGATGATTTAAACCATGGCCCTATGATGTCAGAAACCTGATAAACCATACCCGTGTGTGAGCACGCACAGAGAGCAGACAGCAGCAGTCATTCCCTCCCAGTTTGGGTCCATAAAGACCAAAAAATGGGGTTGCAAAGTTAGGGAACTGCAGAACCACACCATATGGTAAAAGGAACAAAGACTAAAAGGAAACAAGCAAACAAACAAAACCCAAACAACTGTTTTTACAGCTTTCCTGAATTAAGGAAAGGACATGCAATGACTGCTTTTTCCAGCATGAGGCTATTAGGGTCGGAAGGCTCCGTGTCACAAGCCCACGAACCAGAGAGGCAGGAGGAAGCCTGTGAGGCTCAGGGCACCCAAACACGTACGTGTCTGAGGAGATCGGGGACACACAAGGAGCTGGGGGCACTGAACAGCACAGGAGCTGCAGCTCCCAGCTCTCTGCCCCACTCAGCCGCCCGGGGAGCAAGCCCTGCCCCGTGCCCCCCGCGCCCCCCGGCCGCCCCGCTGCAGCGCGTCCTCTGCAGAGGGTGCTGTGGTCTCGGTGTCACAGGTGTGTCTGTCCGCGGCTCACTGTCTCAGCAGCAAACTGTGCTCAAGAGGGAATGGGGAAGAAGTCATTAGCCCCACAGTGGGGAGGCGACAGAGATGGATGGGGAGGCAGCTGTGTGCCTGAGCCAAGCAGTGAAGAGGATCAGAGATGCATCGAGTGACAGCTCAGCTCGGCAGGCTCTGCACAGGCACCTCATCTCCATTACCCAATACCTAGCAGCCAGGAAAATTATTCCACACCCAAATGGCACCATCAGATGTGGCTGCAAGGAGTTGTCTGCCTGTTCCTCACCCCGGATGCAGGGAGGCAGCAGCCTCTGCTTTAATGGACTGAGCAGGGGAAACACAGAAAAGCAAGATGCATTCACTGAGCATAATTCTGTGCAGAGCATGTTCCTATCAGCTCTTCCCACCCAGCCTGGCACAGCAGAGACAGCCTTCATGAAAGGGAAGGGTTTTTTCTCCAGACTGATAAAAAACAACTCTGCTGTATAAGCCTGCCCTATTGAGGGCTCGTGTTGAACCTCCTGCTCAGGGTCAGCAGCTTTCATTGGCTGCCAAACCCTTTCCAAGCAACTCTGCAACTGTGGCATCTGCGAGAGGACCTGCAGCAGCAGCCACAGCACGAAGGAGAGCCTGCTCTGTCCCACCCTGCTCCTCAAACAGCTCCCGTGCAGTACTTACGTGCAGGCTGGGGTGGTAGGTGAGGACCCCGTTGTCACACAATGTCACATACTTCTTCTTCCACTCCTTGTTGAGTGACTTGCCACTGCGTTTCAGGAGAATGCCCTAAAAGAGAAGCAGCAAGAGTCTTAGACCTTGTTTCATCTGGGTATTTCCCACTCAGCTTCAGAGTCACCCCTTGTAGGAGACTGATCTTTGAAAAGACACAAAGATCGAGACTCAAGAAACATCCAGGTTGGTCTCCCAACAGCATTTTCCCTGGGACTCATAGGAAAAGGGCTACAGCCGTCCCCACACCAACCCCAGCATGTATCCCCAGACAGCCCTGCCGTTCTGAGATGAGGGTCTCCACGTGCCAGTCCTGAACCCCAGGTCCTCAGAGGGATCTATCACACACCCTCGTGTCCCAAACCACTCTCTCTGGGCACCTCTTCTGATGCTGAAGAGCAGTGACAAAACAAGGCAGGAGCTAACCTCACCACCAGCTGATAATCCTTGATCTGTTACCACAGTGCTCCCAGGCCACCTCCCGTCGTAAAAAGCACAGACTGGTGGATGGACAATGAAAGAATAATTTAGGACAGGCAAGGGAACAACACTCCAATATGTGGGTCTCACAAGGGATAAATATTCCCTTGCCTGCTTGGGTTGCTCTTCCTTAGAGGTGTCAAACAAATGGAGCGAGGGGCACACTTCAGAGGCAGAGCAGGTCCTGGGCAGCTGAGGTGTCTGTTCACCCCACTTCCCCGTCAGGAGGTTACACGAGACCAATCCTGAGGTCTCACGTATGACAAAAGCTCCCTCTTCCTACCAGCCCAACCCAGAATGAATACCCGTGGATCTGAACCATCACTCAAAGTTGCAACCTCTTAACCTTTTCCCAGGGAAGTGGTCATGGCACTGAGCCTGCCAGAGTTCAAGAAGCATTTGGACAATGCTCTCAGATATGATCCGCTTTTTGATTTTTTAATTATTTTTTTTAGGGTGGTCCTTTGGGGACCCAAGACTTGGACTCAATGACCCTTGTGGGTCCCTTCCAACTCGGATATTCTCTGATTCCATGATTCTGTAACCTCCTCCCCATCGCAGTTCTGCCTCCCCAGGACATCTGCCTCTAGCAGGGCCTGACACTGTACCAGGTAAGACTGGAGGTGGGGAGGGAGACCGAAGACAGAGCAACAAGCCAGGCACAAGGGTGCTGGAGCACGGATCGAGGGGAGAACATCAAGTATTCTGCTGGCAGGGAGGAAAGGACAGCATGGGGACAAAAGTATGGATGAATAACAAGAGTCTGGGAAAAAAACTGCATCTACCGACTGCCGGGCCTGGGCTCTCCGAAAGCACTGTCTGAGCAGACGTCAAGACTGGCTGTTCCTAACGTGGCAAAAATCTGGGCCCCAGGCCAGCACCTCCTCAAAAACCTGGACAGACTGTCTCTGTCCTGCCAGCCTCGGCATATTTGGGGGCCTCATCCCACTGCCTAGAGACTGAGGCCGCTGCGCCTGCCCAATGGAAAAACACAACAAAAACAATGTAGGGTTTGGCACATGCTGGGGTAACAATGCTGCACAGACATGACCATGAAATCGGCGATAAATGATGCAGAAAAGGCAGAAGTGCTCCATGACCACTTATGCTCAGTGCTTGGGAAGCAAACAGTGTGAAAAGGAAAAGCCTCCTACTCGTACAAGGGGAAGCTGAAGCAGAGTGGTGGGAGCTGAACTGTTTTGGTGGCAGGATCTGATCCCTTGCCTTCAAGAGCTCCGAGAATTAGCCGAAGAGCTTGCTCAGCAGTGTTTAAAAGGTGCTGATTTTAACATGCCTTAAAACGTAGGAGCAGTCCAAAAGCTCGTGCCTTGCCAAGATCTGCAAGGGGAAAAGCAATGACCCTTATAATTGTGGCCAGCCAGCCAGACGCTTACACTGGGCAAAACGGTCAAAAAGCCACCACAAGAAGTGATCAGCAAAGAATGAGGGGACAGCAGTGTAACTAATGCTGATCAGCGTGGAAATAGGTCATCAGAGAAGTGTGGCTCTGCTTTCGGTAAGATCACAATACCTGATGGCAATGGTGGCTGTGTTGACACAGCATTATTTAGGATGTTAACTGAGCAGCACATACATTAAAATCCAACTGTACAAAATCCATACAGCCATTAATGCATTGAGTAAAAACATTTTGGTCAAATGAAAGGTCTCCAAATATAACCACAAATGAGAAGACAAATAATCAGAAATGGCAAATCCATGTCCAGCATAAGTATTTGTATATAGGTCCAACCAACCTGTGTTTGATTCATGTTATTTAGTCAACATCTTCCCTAAATGAGCCCAAGGAAAGCACGAAAACAGGAAACTTAAAGGCAACATAGAAACTGCACAGAGTAAATCTCTGGAGGTGACCGGTCATTAACACAAATTGTTTTGTATCACTTGGCAAACTGGGCTCCTGAGAAGAGCGTGGATTCCAGCAGGACTCATGCCAGGTCCTGCACCTAGGAGCAGGCTGCCAGACCCCTCGCCAGGACTCGGCCGCTCTGCCCTGGTTCTGGCCTACCACGGACACAAAGCGTCTTCCCCAGCACCACTGCTGGGCTGTGCGTCTCCCACAGGGGTGCTTGAATGTTTATTCCTCTCACTTGTAAAGTCTCATGTCTAAAAACGGTTCAATATTACACCATCTAATCTAGATAAAGGGTAGGTTCTCTGTATCTAAGAACATTTGTTTGGTATCTTTCAAACAAATCTGCTCTAGACCAGACTGAAGGCACAAATTTGGCTCAAAGTCACTGGGGGCAGCTCCCTGGCTCATGGGCACAACGATCCCTTCTGGCTTTAAAATTGCTTCAGTTCTAGAGTCTGACCTGCCAACACGTCCTGCAAACCAAGAACTCCAGCTGCCTCTCCTCTCCTTCAGGTGTCTTCAGCTCAATACACTTTGGTGCCACAGAACTACCTACTTCAACGATTTCGGGCTGCTGCAATCGCTATCAAGCCCCCAAAATGTGTTGTCTGCAGAGAAGAGTTCAGCGGCAGTTAGTTCAGCTACAAACCTGGAACTTCACAAATTGAACACACAAGCAAAACCAGGCCTGGAAACAGAGAGTCAAGCACTGGCAGCCCATTTTTTTTCAAGCCAGAAGGCACAAGAAACAAAAATTGGGAGCAACTACACAGTCTAAGTAAACATCTAATAAAATGGGGGGAGGGGAAGGGGCCCTTAAGGCCAAACACTTGCAAGAAACAGCTGAATCAAGGGATAGAGCCGTTAGACTTGTTCTCTGCTGCTGTATTAGAGATTAAGGCAGGGGACAGCAGCTGGGAGGATTCCAGTTGTTAATGGTGTTGCTGTGCTGGCTGCATCAGGGTCACCCTCTCCGCCACCCATCTTCTCAAGTCCAAATGCTTCTTAAGAACTGTGCACTCAGTCACACAGTCTAAAATTTTGGGTAGACCTGTGTGGTGCCAGGAGTTGGACTCGATGATCCTTATGGGTCCCTTCCAACTCGGGATGTTCTACGATTCTCTTTTCTGATGGCAGAAAGTGGAGGTTTGGCCTGCAGCACCTGCAGAACTGTTTCTTCATGGAGGAAAACCCCCATGACAGCTCGAAGAAAAGCAAGAAGTGGCGAGGAGGACAAAGCCTGGTGAAACACAGGAGGATGTGCTGCGGGCAGGCACAACCCTGCGGCACACCTCGTCCCCTCCACGCAGGTGCCCCGTGTGCCCTGGTGCAGCTCCTGGCCACGTCTGCAGGCAGCCGGGACCCCCACAGGGCCCCCCCACCGTGGCCACGTGCAGATGGCACAGGCTGCTGCTCCGCAAGCTCCCCCTGCTTCTCACAGGGCGCTGCACGAGACGCGACCCCTCCACAGGTTTCCTCCCAAGCGTGGAAGTCTTATGGGAAGGGAAGAAGCTGCCGGAGATGAAAAGCGAGAGCCCACCTCTCTCCCTCTCCTCACTTTTCCTTCCTCTCCCTGCATTTTGTCGGCCAGCACGACCGTCTCTGTTGTGTTTGGATTGTGGTGGAGCACAGTAAAAGCAGCAGCAGCAATATGCAGCGTAATGAAGCAGGGAGCAGCGATGGCCCCCAAAGGACTCGTTTACTCCACAAATCTCCCTTCCACTCACTTTTTGCTAAGAATTTTAACACCAAACTTAATTGTAAAGTCGCGTATTGATTGGAAAATGCAAATGGCAATTTAAATGTAATCTAAGCTCCCAGCATGATCCCAGCTCCCAAGGAGGAGGAGCCACCCGCCTTGGGCCCTGCTGGAGTGTGTGGCCCAAACTGAGCCGGGCCAGGGACCTGGGGCCCCCCGGGCTGCCTGTGCACTCAGTACAGCATTCCCAGAAAGAATCTGGTGCATGTGCAATTAGGAGCTCATTCCTAGTAACAAACAGCTGGGGAAGCTTAGTCTCCCGGCCTAATTAACCCAATTCTCAAAGACAAGCGTCCAGCTACAGAAAAGCTCTTCCAATCCTGCAAGACCTCCTGAACGTATAACCAAAAGGACATCGCCAGCCAAGGGGTCCTGAGCACGGTGCAGAGCTGCACACCAGCAAAGGCACGGGCTGACTGCCGCTGCAGGGGAAGGAGGTGCTGTCCTAGGTGTAGAGGGGCCTCAAGCGTCCCATCGCACATCTCCACCTTCCCTAGATGTGAGTGGGGGGTAAGTGAGACAGAGCAGGCCACCCAGAGGGGAGCTGTTCTCAGCTGTGCTGAAGGAGGTGGAGACAAGGGACAGCCAGCCACCACGCATCCATGACAGCATACGTCCTCCTAGAGCCCTTCCTCAGTCAAGCAAAGTCTCTGTTCTGCAACACCTAGCTTGCCTCTCGCTTTGTGGTCAGCCTTCCCAGCCATCAGCCTGGGCACTGGGCAGAAACCCCAAGCTCTGAGCACCAAACACGGTTGCTCGCAGTCCCTCGCATGCAGCCCTCTTCCCGCAGAGCTCAGGAAGAGATCACTGGTCTTAGTGACACGGCCTCAGGAAAGCCACAGGGCACCTACCCCTTCTACTGCTCCACATCATCCATCAACTTCAGCTTTCAGTAATTTGAGCTTGCACCAAGCTTCTTCTTCCAAGCAGAGGAATTAAATCACTCCCTAGGTTATCTACTGGTGGCTGCAGCACCCCAAGCACAGCATTTGTTGCCTTTAGCCGTGCAGTGCACACAGAACCATAGAATGGTTTAAGCTGGAAGGGACCTTAGAGATCACCTAATTCCAGCCCCCTGCCATGGGCAGGGACACCTCCCACTGGATCAAGCTGCTCAAAGCCTCATCCAGCCTGGCCTTCAGCACCTCCAGCAATGGGGCACCCACAGCTTCTCTGGGCAACCTCTTCCAGTGCCTCACCATCCACAGAGTAAAGAATTTCTTCCTTATATCTATTCTAAATCTCCCCTCTTTTAGTTTAAAGCCATTACTCATTGTCCTATCCCTACATCCCCTCCCCAGCTTTCCTGCAGCCCCCTGTAGGCACTGGAAGGCCGCTACAAGATCTCCCCAGAGCCTTCTTTTCTCCAGGCTGAACAACCCCAACTCCCTCAGCCTGTCTGTAGGAGAGGTGCTCCAGCCCCTTCATCATCTCTGTGGCCCTCCACTGGACTCATTCTAATATCTCCCTGTCCTTCTGGTGCTGGGAGCCCCAGAGCTGGATGCAGGGATCCAGATGGGGTCTGATGAGAGCAGAGCAGAGGGGGACAATCCCCTTCCCAGCCCTGCTGGCCGCGCTGCTTTTGATGCAGCCCAGAATACCGTTGGCTTTCTAGGCTGCAAGCACACATTGCTGGTGGTACACTCAGTTTCACTGTCCATGTCACTGAGGAAGATGTTGAACAGTGCCGGTCCCACCATTTAACATGTGTCAGTGACATGGAGAGTGGCACTGGGTGCACCCACATGCTGAGCAATGTGACAGTCTGAGAGTGGCCAGAGGCAGAGGATTCTGCATGTCTGTCACTGCAGCGTAACTGGCTCTCTGCTCTTGTATGGCATGCAGGACTGCCACAACATGTGAATCTTACCATAGTCCCTGATCTTTCTCTGCCCTTCAAAGAGATGGCAAGCAATGAGACCTCCACAAGCTTCCAAAAGGGCAGCTCCACA
The DNA here is from genome assembly GCF_964035555.1 of Netta rufina. Lineage (NCBI taxonomy): Eukaryota > Metazoa > Chordata > Aves > Anseriformes > Anatidae > Netta > Netta rufina. Next base: position 393,459 of record NC_140124.1, read on the forward strand.
TCGGGGCAGAGCAATCGTCACCAGCCCTGAATCTCTGCTCCTGTTCACACTGAGGAACCTAAGTCACCTCCCTCTCTTGGGGTGTTACTGAGAGGGGGCTGATGGCACAGCAGGGATGGTGAAGCCCTGCAGCACTCTGACATTGCTCTGTATCCACTGCGCTTTGTGTCCACACCAACCTCATCGCCCCACAGCCTGCGTAAGGATATCGGCCTGTCTTCTCCTTCAGGAACAAAGTTCTGTACCCTCCTGAGATACTGCAGAACAACCATTTAATTCAAGCAGTGGGAGGCAGCAGTTTCCAAGTGCCAAGGTATCTCTAGAGACAGGTCACAGCCGTGCTCCGGGGCCTCAGCACTGCCCCAACAACTCCAGCACGGTGCAACACAATCCGCCAGAGCCCTGGGAGGGAGAACCATTAACATAAACCAGAGCCCACCGTTCTGACAGCCAAAACACTGCTTCCCCCAGCATCACTGAAGGCTCCTGTAATAATATTGCCAGGATCTCCTCTGCAAACCAGCTCCCACAGCTCTGGCTACCTGAGGAACCGCTCCTGAACCTGGGCAGGGACCAAGCTCTGACGAGGCAGCACTTTGCTCTGGGCTCTGCCGGCGAGGTGCTGCTGTACAGACCGGCCACTTCACACGGGTCCTGGACCAGATGGGCTGTTTGGCACCTACTTCTTGCGAGGCACAGGAGCGAAGCACATGCTTGTTTTTGCAGACCTAGGCTTTTGCCTGTCTCCACTTGTTCAACGCGGTAATACCACTGCTCTGCCTACAGCATGGAACAACTCCACAGTGCCTCGGAAACACTGCGAACTCCAGCAGAACAGACAAGGCCAGGCCCAGTCAGCAACACACAGAGACACAGGAGCAGGAAAAGAAAGCATCTTGCCCTGCTGATTGAAAGGAAACCCTGGAAAAGGCAACCCAAAGGCCCAGAGACCAAAGGACATGGAAATGCTTCCAGGATCAGACCGGACCTCCCGCAGTCATCCAATTTTCCAGTCAGCAGTGTGGTTTGGGGGAGCCAAGTCAGGTCACACTCAAGGCTTCAGCTGCTGTACTCAGCCTCCCCGTCCCTGCTGCACAACTTCTGCCACTGCTTCCCCCACTGGCTGACTCAAAATCAGAGCACAGAGGCGCTGCCACCACAAACCAGCTTGCACCGCGCTGACATGCAGCCAGAAGGCATAACACCCAGCACGGAGACAGGGCTCGGACTGTGCTCCTCGTAACCCACCAGCTCGGTGCTAGGTGCTGTACAGGCACACTCATCACCTCCAGCCCACAGCCCCTCCTGCAGGGTGAGCAGGGGCAGCCAGCCCTGCTGGGACCAGAGGGGAGCAGCGTGGCCAGAGGGGCAAGCTGCCTGCCCATGGGAGCAGTGGAAGGAACGGGTAAGGGAGCTGTGAGCCCTGCTCCAGCCAGATTAGAAAAAGGACCCACACTCTGGAGAGAGGAGGGGCATGACCTGGCACACACCAATATGCCCATGCTCAGGCTGTGTGTGCCGCTGGCTCACTGGAAGCAGAGCCTCCCATGTGAGACCCCGCAGCCCCTGCCCAGAGCCCGGCACTGCTTGAGCTGCCCCTGCTCCCCTCCTGCCACTCCAACACAGCTCCCTTCCAGTGCTGCTGCCCTGTCCTGAGCGCTGTTCCAGTGGCTCTGACCCTATCCTGCCTTGCACTAACTATCACTGAGTGGCAACGCTTTGCTGGACTGGAAAAAGGCAGCAGGATGGAGGAGCTCCAGTGGTGGCAAAGTGCCCCTTCTGTGTACCCACTGCCCCGTTCCTCAGTCACCCTGACCTTGCCGGGTCACACAATCATGGAAGTTTGGGTGGGAAGGGGCCCAAAAGCCCCCCCTAGCTCCACCCCCTGCCATGCCCAGGGCCCCCTGCCCCCAGCCCAGGCTGCCCCCAGCCCCATCCAGCCTGGCCTTGGGCACTGCTGGGGATGGGGCACCCCCAGCTCCTGGGGGCAGCCTGCGCCAGGCCTCACCGCCCGCAGAGGGAAGGATTTCTTTGCAATTTCTAGTCTAAACCTAGCCCTTTAGTTTAAAACCATTACCCTTTGTCCTGCCTGGGTGCTTCCCGAGGTCTCTTTCCCCAGGGAACGTTCAGCACAAGGTGGAACCCACTCAGGACGCGGAATCTGCATCCTCCCACCCCACTGTTCCTGCGACACGGAGCTGGGACCGGCCCCGCGCGCACAGCAGCTCAGCTCGGGCAGCACGCGGGCAGGCAGGGCAGAGAGAGGCCAGCTGGGGCCAGGGGAAGAAAAATGGAACTGCAGCAGCAGGCACAGAGTGCGTGGCACAGAGTGCATGGCACAGAGTGCATGGCACAGGCTCGGCCAGGTGCTGCATGGCGGTGTGCGGCTCGGCCTTGCCAGCAGTGCAATGAAAGCCTGGTGGAAACACCACGCAGCCCCCCCGCCCCGCCTGGCTCCCTCGCTCGCCCAGGTATTACCGATTGCTGCTTTCTGGCTGCCAGACAGGGGCAGGCAATGCTCTGGGGCGCTTCCAGGTGGCTTGAGCTTTCCCAGCAGCCAGGAGCCCAACGGGGACGAGCAGCTGCCTCCCCCTGACACAGACGGGCTCATGGGCACCGTGCTCACTGCGTTTTGCCGTTGCCCACCTGCCCACCAGGAGGAGAGCCCCCTGCCTCCGGCCAGAGGGCACCTGGGCAGAGCAGAGCAGGAGCAGAGCACCGAGGCTGCGGGGGCTGCGCGGGGGCCGGGGAGCGGGCGCGGGGCACGGATGCCCTCTGCTGGAGCCGCTCTGCAGGCCGTGCAGCCCCCTCCCCGCACCCAGCGCCCGCGCCCCGGCACGGGTGCCCTCAGGTCCAGGCAGGCGCGCGGTCCCCGGGCACCCACTCGGGTTGCTCCAGGCACCCCCGTGTCCTGTGCCGAGCAAAGGCACCCCTGGCCTCGCGGCCCCGACCCAGGGAGCCTGCCCTGACTGGGGATGAGGGGAGGGATCGAACCTGCTTCATGGGAATGGCCCTCCCGCTGCCGATACTGTCCGCTTTACACTCCGGCACCTTCTTCTCCCGCTCTGGGTCCGCGCCCTTTCGAGACTGGAAGAGAAGAGACACAGGTCCATTAGAGATGGGAGACGGGAGGGACGCGCACGGCCCCGCCGTCCCCGTGGGCTGCCAGCGCAGACCCGAGCAACCTCTCTCCCCCAGGCCGGGGCTCCCCGCACACGGAGCAGCCAGCGTCCTGCCCGTCCCCTCGGGGGACTCTCCAGCCCCGGCCTCCCCGCAGCCTGGCCTGTCCCCCCACAACTGCAGGCAGAGCTGTCCTAGCAGAACCGGGCTACCTGACCCCCCTCCCGCGGGGCACACAGGACATGGCGACAGACAGAGATGGCATGGGATGCAGGTGGAGCATGGATGGAAGCAGGAGAGGCTAAGGCAGTGAAAGGAAGTCACACCTCTACTAATCCAACAGATTTATTCTGGTAACACACTTGCACCATACAAAGTAGCACAGGTCACCGGGCAGAGATACCAGCCCCTTACAAAAGAGCATGGACAATAAATATCTATCACACGGCTAGAGAGTTGAGAGCAAAACCCGCCAGCCCCCGAAGGCGGCTGCGGTGAGAGCAAACTCCAATAAATACAATATGAAATATACAGTCTGTTGAGCAGAACTCATTCAAAGTGCTTAAGACAGAGGAAAATATCAAGTCATACACGGCATGGAGCACAATCAATACATTCAGAATCACAACAATGGCAGAAGGGCAGCGGCAGCGTCTCTCTGGAGCGTCCTACACACCCCCTCAGTCCGGGAGCGCCCCATGTGCTTTGGATCAGAAAGGGACACGAGCCCCACGCGCCTGGGACACCAATTCACTGGCTTTTGGGCCCAGAACAAAACAAAGAGATTGAAAGAGAAGAAAACTAAAGAGACATAGATGGCTGCTCTGCTGCGAGGAGGAAGAGGAGGAGGAGCAGGAGTCCATGCAGGCTGCAGGAGGTGCAGTAGGGAGGAAGGAGCTGAGTGCTAGCGCAGGCGCTAACAGCAGCTCCCGCAGGCAGCAGCAAAGCGTCTTTTGGCCCATCCAGCTCCACTCGCTGCTGTCGCCCGGTCCCGGCGGGTCTGCAGGTCTTCCCATCCCATGAGGGTCGTCCGCCTGGCATCCCCGAGCATGGAAAGTGCCTAGACAGCATCCAGCAGGCCCAGAAATGTCCCAGCTTAAAGTGCAGGCGCAGGCCGTCTCAGCGCTTCCTAGACTTTACATTGGGGGGATTTAAAAGGCTCCTGCGTGTCTCCGAGGGGGGGACCCATGCTGGCTGGAGGGCGGGCGAGCCTCTAATCTTAGATCAATCCCAGTGCCCATCCCTTATCCGGCCCTGGAGAGGCAATGAAAAGTGAGAGAATTTGTACAGAGGTGCCGTGTGTAACCACCTGGATCTTCTAATTTGGAAGGAGTTGGAAAGGCCTTTTTGTTGATGAAAAGTTGGAAACAGTGGCACATATCTGCAAATATCGAAAGAATAAAGAGTTTGGCAAGTTATACTCAGAACACGGACACGAGTCTGTCAGAGATGGGGCGCCAGCGGACAGGCAGACAGACAGGCCACGGAGCAGGAGCCGGCGGCAGCAGCAGTCGGGGCGGGGGCTCGGGCGGGCGGCTGTCTCCACCTGGTGGTCCCGGCACGCAGACCCCCGTGCCGGGAGCAGGGGCGCGGAGAGCGGGAGAGGAGAGGAGAGGAGAGGAGGAGGAGAAGGACAGGAGGAGGAGGAGGAGGGCTGGAGAGGAAGGAGACGGGCACAGCTCGGGGCTGGGAGCGCGGCCGTGGGGGCTGCGGCTGCCCCCGGAGCGGAGCGCGGCCCTGCCCCATGCTGAGCCCCCACAGGGCAGCCCCCGGGAGCACAGGGACGGGGGCTGCAGGCTGCACCTATGCTGCCCGCCTGGGTAAAGCTAGTGGCAGAAAAAGCCTTCCCTTCCCTTCTTCCCTGCTCTTCCTGGCCCTGTCCCACTGTGGGAGGAGGTGTCAGGAGCTGCTGCTGCTGCCACAACCAAATGGGGTGAAGACTTCAATGTGAGCCATGTGTGTGCACCAGCACAAGAGCAAGCGAGTGAGCGTGAGCCCCAGCACCACGGCAAGTGAGCACGAGCCCGGGATGAGCACAGGTGAGCCCCACAGCGAGAGTGAGCAAGCTTGAGCCCAGAATGAGTGAGCAAGTGAGAGCCCTAGACGGATGGTGACGTCCACAGCAAATAAGCATAAGCCCCGCAGCAAGCCCTCCTCCCCCCATGAGCGTGTGCCCGCACCAGTGAGCTGAGCATGGCACTGACAGGCTCCAGGAGGAGCAAGAGAGCGTGAACATGAGCTGACGGCGAGTCCAGAACCCGTCGGCGCGCAGGCGAGCAGGATGGGTGGCAGCAGTGCATGAGCGCCCGTGCGCACTGGTGCACAGCAGCAAGCATGAGCGAGAGAAACGGCGGGGAGGGAGGAGCAGCATCCATCAGCGCTCGAGTGCAACAGAAAGCGTGACCACCGACAGCAGGAGACCGGCAGGGCACTGCCAGGGCGTGAGCACACGGAGGGGAGGAGCAGTGAGGGAACAACCATGCGTGCAGAGCCACGGGGCCGCTGCAAAGGGCGGCGTGAGCTGCGGGGAGGAGGCTGGGGGCAGCCCCCCGCCAGGCAGCGCAGGGACCAGGGCGGGCACGTGCGGTGGGGGGGCTGGGAGCACGTGCACACAGAAGGGGATGGGGGGGAGAAGCGAATGGGGAGCGCACGGAGCATTCAGGACATCGGAGCAGAAGCTTCCAGGATGTCAGAAGCTGGGGCAGATGGACGCACTCCCAGCACAAGGAGCCGGGAGAATTTGGGATGCCAATAGTGCAGGGAGAGGGATGGGGCGCGTGAATTAGGGTGATCTGGGAGTGGAGCAACGGCAGCTGTTCACACGGGGCAGCGTGGTGCAACACGAACAATGACTTTCTGGTGGCCAGTTCCACAGACAGCAGACACGGGTGTACTGAGCAATGGTGGCTGGAAAGCACACTGAGATGGGGCGGAGAGAGGGCCTCAGCCCGGCACATTTAGGCGGGTACCAGGGGGAGAGGAGCACGTTTATGTGGGGGGCAGGGGACAGCTAACCTAGATACGGGGCTGCGAGTACGTGTGTGCTAACAGCAAGGGGAAGCTCACGGGCTGTGCTGACAGCAAGGGTAAGTCTGTGGGCAGGACTCCGTGCACGGGTGTGTGCACGGTGTGAGAGCATGCCAAGAGGCAGGCTGCGGTTCAGCCAGCAGGTAACAGCTGCAAACATCCCTGCACCCTGGGGCGCCACGGCCTCGCTGCCTCCCTAACGCCTCCGCTCCCCGCTGCCCTCCCTGCCTGCCCCCTGGCAGTTCCCAGGCGCTCTGCTCAAGTCACAGGGCGTGGGGCTCGGGTACCAGAGCGAGGGGCCCGGTGCCACGTGCCGGGCTCTGCACAGCGCCGTCTGGCACAGCCCAGCAGCGGGGGCTTCACGCCACGCTCTGGGGACGCCGTCCCAAGGAGAGGAAGAGCAGAGGTCGCTGGTGCTGTGCACACGCAGGGTGCAGCTCTGCCCAGCGACGATCAGAGCTCTGCTCACGCGCACGCTGCACACACACCAGCGTGCCCCGTGCGCACCCCTCGCTCTCAGGCGCTCACCCACGCACGCATGCACACCCCAGGAACGGTGCTCGCTATCGCGGTCCTACACATGCAGAAGGCTCCTTCCCTCCTGCACCCCCTGCGCCTCTGGCCCTCCCTGGCCAGCAGAGAGAGGTTCACCTACAGCCTAGCGCACCAAAGCCTGCGGGGCGAGACTGCTGTGGACCTGCTCCCTTCCCCTCTCCCGGCCTCCGAAGCCGCACCCCAGCGCTCCGCAGCCCCGCGTGGCTTACCGTGAAAATGTTGGAGCGCCGCTTGGACTGCTTGCGGATGGGGGTGGGCGTGTTGGAGGCAGCAATGGTCTCAATCCGCAGCTCTCGCTGGCTGATGCTAGGGGTGGAGGGCACAGAGGAGGAGTAGTCACTGAAGGCTCCTCCGCCGTTGGTGGCCTAGGGCGAAACGAGACGGGGACACTCAGCGAGAGGCAGGGCCACCGGGGGCACAGCTGCAGGGACATCTTCTGCCTGCACAGCCCCATGCACCGGGGCAAGGAGCTGCGGCACAGGACTGGGACGTGGGAGACACCCTGCTCCGTGCCTGGCTCCTACCCTGTGGGGGACCCTGGGAGAGCTGCTTCCCTTCTCTCTGCTCCAGTTTTTCCACTGGTAGAACAATAAAATCCTGGAATTGACAGGGAAAAGCAGCCAACAGTCCCAGGGACGCTGGCTGCAGTGCAACATGCCAGGGACGCCTGTCCTGACGGAGCCTGGTGTGGGGGCACGGAGGCAGCAGGAACCACGCGGCCCCTCACAGCCTGGCTGCCTCTGTTCTCAGAGCAGCACAGGCCCAGCACAGCCCAAGCCTTGCACTGCCTGCTGGAGAGAACCTGCCTCTCCTCGGGGGCCCCTAAACACAAAGCTGCGAGGAAGCCTGGAGCCGCCTGGCTCCCCGGCCCTGTTGGTCCCCCTCCAGTCTTAGCTACGATCCCAAGGGGGACGTGCAACCCTGAGTCAGGCCCTGGCCCCTGCAACACCCTGAAGCGTTGGGTGCCATGAGTCGCGATCATGCTCGATGTGAAACCGCTGGGTTTGGGGTTTATCCGAGGAGACCTCAAGGGTGGCACAGGCCTCTTGTGCCTGTGGGCCTCTGTGGCCTCAGCTGCAGTGGCCGTGTCTGGGAGTACGTGGGGCAACACGCTGCATCTTCTCTAAGTAGCTTAACTACTGGGAGAGGGGCAGGCCCAGCCGCACGGCTCGCCTGAGATGGGTTCCTGGCATCCCGGGCTCTTTTTGGCTGTTCTGATCCTCGAACTGTATTTTAAAAGTATGTTGAAGAAACTGCCCCTGCGGCCTAGGAGAGCTCTGGAGCCCTCTGGGGAGCTGCCAGCCCTCAGCTCACTTGCTGCAGTCAGCGGTGGCCGGGGCCTCTCCTGCGTGCAGAGCAGAAAGCAGGAGCACAGCACGCGTGGAACATGGATCCACCAAGGATGCTCAGTGAGAAAACACTGCCTGCACACTGTGCCTGGTGGGATCTGAGCCCTGCTCCGTGACAAGCAATTAAGAAACATTAGAAATGTGAAAGAGTCTGTACAAGCACAGCAGGCACTGCAAGCCACAACCTAGTCTCCTAAAAAAAAAATTGCAGCTTTCACTCAGACTATGTAACCCATAACTCATGCTATGGCCTGTCTCATCTCTTATGAATAGAAGAGAAGGCTCGCAAAAGAGAACTTGAGAGAGGAAAGTGCCACCCAGGAACCAGCCAAGCAGGGACCACGGCTGCTGGCAGCAGTGAGGTGTGCTGCAGGGAAGTCCAGTGTAGAGGGGGCCCGAAATGGACGTCCTTCACGGCCACACAGCTCCCTGCATGGGTTACGGTGTCTGTCCCATTGCCAGGACCACCGGGCGCTGGAGCAGCCCCAGGCTGGGCCCACAGCAAGGAGGTAAAGCCCGCGGGGAGCCATGCAGTGACGGCCACCACCTGCAGCTGGGGCTGAGGGCCCTAACTCTGTGCTGCAGGCAGGGCAGCAGAAGCAAAAGGTGCTCTGCAGCCTGCCCAGCGGGGAAGGGAGCCTCACGCCACGGGGACTCGGGCTGAGCTGCTCCCTGCACCAGTCTGCCACCACACGCAGCTCAAAAAAGGAGCAGGCAGCCAGGCAGCTGCTCTGTGGCTTCCAGGAAAGCCCTGCTGCAAGGTGGTGTCCCTGCAGGTGTGGGGCTTGGGGTGTCTCAGGTCTGTGCAGAGACAGGAACGCTTCTGGTGCACTGGTACCGAGAGGGGACCTGGTCTGCTTGCACTTCTCTGGGCAGAGAAGAGGCCGGGCACTCTGTGTGGAGTGCACGTCACCAAGAAGGCTCTCTGGAGGCCATCCAGCCGACAAAGCCTGTGCTGCACAAGGGATTTCTGCTGGCAGGTCCTACAGGAGCCGGGACCACGAGGGACACGCAGAAGCAAAGCAACACGCCGTCCTGCCAGCGACTCCTGAAGACAGCCCCTGCACTCCACAGGTTCTGCAAACGCGGCGATGACTGAAAAGGTGCAGAAAGCGAGGGCCAGAGAGTGGAAGAGAATCTGCTGACACAGCCCAGCTTTATGATCAGGCGTAACACCACCTGCACAATCAGTATTTAATTGATGCATAACGTGCAAACTATGTCAAAAATAAAATTGAAGATGTATGAGGGAAGAGATGGTCGATGCTGCAACACAGAGAATGGGCTACCCAAGAAGGGGGGCAGGCAAGGCTGCCAGTAGCCCAGTGACTGCTCTGAGGTGCTCTCCTGGCTGGCTCTGAGGGCTTCAGCTGCCTTGTCAGCACGTTTATGAAGGCTGAGGTTCCTCTTCAGTTCAGAAGAGGCTGTAGAGTTTGAGCTCCTGCCACAGCAGCTGGGACAAATACTGTTTATGTTAGGTGACAGACATTAAAGCTCCTGACAAGAAACCTTGCTAAATTGCGTTTTATATTTTACATACTCCCTGTAACACTGTTTTAATTTTCTGCCTTGCCAGAAAAGCTTTCTTTACCCTGTAAGTTTGTCTAGCGCTGGGGACAAGTAAAGGACATTGCCTTTCCTGAGCCTGCTGGTGTCCCACGGACACCCAGACCTCAGGAAAGGCACAAGGGCTGGAGGGTGCTGCACACAAGCTACGGAGGCTGATGTGTGGGCTGGCACCACCCCATGAGCGCTGTGCAGAGGAGAAATCCCCCAGCAGTGCAGCCGCTGGTTACACAGGCAATCCTGAGCCACTTGACTGCTCAGCTGCAGCAGGCTGCCCAAAGGCGTCAGCAGAGATCCAGGGACCCGAAACAAATCCCGAGCATGTGGGAGAACCCTGACAAGATGACAGGTCTGGGCAGACGCCTCATTTTTGCTCCTGGCAGTTGTTTTGCTTGATCTACCTAAACAACCACCTGTGGTCGCTATTGCAACCTAAAACACGGTGGAAGCTGACGGCTTAGTAAAACACACGTAGGAGATCCTTCCTACCAGTGTGTAATGGGTGCACGCTGTGAACTTCAAAGAACACCGACAGTGCTATAGGGTGCTGCAGCAGGGAAGAACTCAGCCAAAGTGAAAACGTAGTAACCCTTGGTGTGCAAAGACAAAGGTGGAACAGGGAGTGAAATCTGGGAAGGGCTGTGAGAGGAAGAGTGCAAACAAGCAGCAGCCACCGACTCAGCACCTGCACAGGGACAGGGAAGGAGCCAGAAGCGTACAGACCACGAAATCACAGCGGAGGGCATCAGGAGCTGAGCAGGCTGCTGGACGCAGGCTCCCACGAGGAAGTGCAGATGCCTGCTGCTCGAGCTGCTGCACCACACGCACCAACTGCTGAACATGCTGCAACAGGCAGGGAGGTTCCTGGTACCGAGCACAGGTGAACTGCAGTTCGTGTTTCATTTCACTTGCAAACTTTAGGTTTCCAGTCCTTTTGTCTGCCCTCCTTAACTACAGTCTTAATAAACACTTTCTTTTTTCAGTCTAGAGGCTGTGCAGGACTGCAGACCAAGGCTGGTCTGTGAAAGTGGGGTGCACTGACCCGGGAAGGCAGATCAGTGGGGCTGGGCACGCAGTGCAGAGGGACACGAACCCCAGGGGACTGAGCAGCCTGCAAGGTTCTGTGTGGGGTGCCTGTTACCTCCTGCCAGCTTCTGGGAACGAGTTCCCTGGCAGAAAGACAAACTTCCATCCCACAGCAAACAGGCAGCGATGACTCATCCCACAGCCTGGGGTACTCCTAAGGGCATCTCAGACCCTGAAGAAAGACGGAGAAAGGGGTAGGAACAGTAAGGAAATCAGGTGGAGGAACTCCCAGCGAGCACCTCAAGCCTCTGCTGGCCCACGGAGCTCCCACCCGCGCCCTGCAGGCAGGGGACAGGCAGCTGCCAGAGGGAGCGGGTGGCAGGGGCCGAGCGGAGGAACTGGAGCGGAGGAACTGGGCTCCCAGCCCATCCAACCTGCTGGCCCAGCCACAGCCAGGCAGGACACCCGAGAGGAGAGCCTGAGCCAGCAGGTAGACGAGAGCTTTCCCTGGGGACTGCTGGGCCTGGGGGATCCGAGGGTGTCTGAACGGGTGCCAGAAGCAGACCCGCTGCCCATGAGCCAGGTGCTGGCCCCGGCCCCTGCCCCGTGGGGTGACGCTGGGCACAGCGGTCAGGGTCACAGAGCTGGTGAACCAGCTGGGCCCTCGTAGGTGCCCAGGGAAAACCTTGTCACAGCTGGCCCGCTGCTGCAGCTGGCATCTCTGCCTGGATGGGAGCACTGCCCTCTGTGGCACCACGCGCTGCTGTGGAATAAAAGCAAAATAACCCACGGCTCCCAAAGACAGAAAGGGAACCAGGGCAACTGGCTAGTTCAAGAGCTGCTTCATAAATAGGATCACCCATCCTGCAAGGACACCACCACACTCCCTGCAGCACCGCTGCCACGGAGCCCTGCCCATTCGGGCAGCTGGCACGGCCACGAGGGTGTGGAAACCATCCATCACCTCTCAGCAGGTGGAGAAAGCTCTCCCACAGCTGGGTGACGAAACCTCCAGGGTCTGCTGGGGCCTCTCTGCTCCCAGTAACTGCAAGGGACTGGCCAGACTGCCAGGACACCAGCAGTGTCCGCTTCCTAAAAAAATAGTTTGGTCTGGAATATTAAACTACTTCCAGAAGAGATGTCCCTAGGACTAGGAAAAGCAGCAAGGCCGTGTCCCAGCCCCTGCCTGCCTGTAAGCAACCCTCTGCAGGGACCACTTGTCCCCAGTTCCAGAAGACCAGAGCCACCAGCAGCTCCAGAAGGCAGAGCTGCCTCGTGGCACCAGGCACTGAGCAGAATGCCCCTCTCCTCCTGGGGCACCACCATCCCCAGGCACACAGCTACAAAGCGAAACGCGCCCTGGCTGTAGCTGCTGCAGAAGGGAAGAGCGACAGTCCAGGGGAAAGGGCAGGCAACACCCAGCTGCACTACAAGACAAAACAAAGCTCCTAATTTGTATTCTTTGTCTGGCTTCTTTCCATCTCATCTCTATGCTAAATCCTGAGCTCCCAAATCCTTCCTTGAGGTCCTCATCCCTGCCTCGGCACCTGCCCTCAGAGGCTAGCTCTCAGGGCTAGCAGGGGCAAGTAAGAAACCCCGGAGAGATCCCCGTGCCCTTAAATAGCAAAAGGCAGAACAGCCCTGCTCTGCAAACACCCTGTCACTGATTCCTCCCTGCTGGTGGCACAGTGCCTGCCCGTCTCCTCCCAGAGCTCCTCCTCCAGTTAGGGACCGCTGCTCTGGCTCCTGCTGGAGCCCCTGCCCTCCGCCGGCCACCACCACCGCAGCGCGCCCCTGAGCAGCGATTCCAGGCTGTTTTGCACCCTGGCTGCAGTAACTGCTGTGGCTTTGGCAGCTGCCTGTTTGCTGTGCTCAGTGCTGGCTTCGTTTCCTGCACGGGCAGCATGACACACACCCGAGTACGTGGGCTGCTCGGCCCGGGCACGTGACAAGCGTCAGGAACCAGCGCACTCGTGTTCCTCAAAGGCAGTTGGATTTTCTCTGGGGACACTGGGAAGCACTTCCAGAATCTGACTGCTGAGCCCAAGTGAGAATGCAGAAACGCTTCACAGTATTTCACCATCACTCACCAGTTCCACTACTTCACACTCTATTTTTAGGAGAAGTACTTCTATAATGGAACAGAAATGTGTAAACACCAAGGCAGAGATTACTGCAGCGGGCCACTGGGAACCAAAAGGGTTTGTGGTGAAGCCACAGAACACCCAAGGAACCAAAATTGACTTTGATCCTCACTGTGGCATCCAGGTTTGCCGAGCAAAGGGACGGGCAAAGCTTTAGACGGGTGCAAAGCATGGATGGGGAAGGGAAGACAGAGACAGCAGAAGCTCCTAAGGACATGGCCTGTCATTACTGCTGACACTGCTGCCATCCCCGCAATCAATAACTACTTCTTGTTTAGAAAGGCCTCACAATTAGCTGCAATTTCCTTTTAGCTGCATGCTGCATTACTTCCCTTTAATGGCTCTGGTTCACCAGAACTACCTCGGTCCCTGCAGCAAAGCCACAGGAGCACAGCAGGGTACTGAGAGGAAAGGCCCTGTCTCAGAGCCCAGGAGCCAGCATTCACCTCTACACAGAAGTCTTCTGCAAACCGGGCTGAAAGGGATGCTGCAGGAAGGAAAGTGGGGATGTTTCTGAGCAAAAATCTCTAACAAAGCTCCTGCCACACTGTTTGAAACCTCTTCTGATGCCCAAACCCTGCTTCCCCACGGCCGCCCTTAAATCCACCCCTTTTGTACTAGCACCATCTTTTCTTAAGAAGTTCTTTTCTTTCGCAGCTGTGTATTTCTGAGGTTGGGTTTGGTCCCTTTTCAGCCTTTGCTTTTCTAAACTAAACAAGCCAAGTGCTTGACATCCTCTTGCATTAGGGTCTCCTCCCTCCCACGAGCCTTTTTCTGTTCCTATGCCAGCTTTAATACATACTTACATGAGTGACTGGCATCAGACTGAGTCCGGCATCACCACACCCCATACACGGGGAACACGTTTTTGTCCTCACTACAAACATGTGGCTAGGCATAGTGAGTGCCATTAGCACACACTTATCAGGACTCTTTTTTCATACTTTCGACATAGAAGAAAATATTAAAAAAGTATTCAGCTGCTCCCTGAAGAACTCTGCCCGTGGCCATCCTCCACCCTGCTCTGATTCCCAAACAGACTGCCCCTCATTCCCAAAAGTATTTGACTGTTTACAATTTGTCTGCTAAGAAAATCCTCTAAGTACTATACACACTTAAACCTACATTTTCTGGACTTTGCTCTTCACCTTGGATGCTTCCTGTTAAGATTCTCAAGAAGCCCCCACAACTGGGCATACTGCAGGGCATGGCACTGCTGCGTGTGTTTAGAAGGCAGCTGTGCTCTCTCTGCTTCCATCCTGAGCCCACTGGACATGAGCAAGCCCTGAGCACAACGCCAGGCGGTTCTGGCTGCCAGTCAGGGCGCAGCGTATTCACTTACACACAGACTTCATCTGAGCTGGCCCGTGCCCAGGTGCCCCGGGGCACCAGAAGCTGGCACAAGTCTGCAAAAATCTGTACAGATCTACTCACAGTCCAGCACTAGAAACCTATACAGGCAGGCACAAGCTTTACGTGGGTATGTCAAAAATGTTTATGTAAGTGTCAGAACAGTGGCTGCAGACATTACTCAGGCTTGTGTAAGAACAACCTCCCCGTGGTGGTACCAGAAGCTGTTCTGGGGCTTCACAGGTTTATACAACCTTGGGGTCAAAGCCAATCCCCTCATGAAGAAGCGTCAATCTAGCAGTTTGTTTTCCTAAACTGGCTTTGCTTTTTTTTTTTTTTTTTCAGTTTTACATGCTCCTCTGAGTCCTTAGCTACTCTCTTCCTCAGAAGTCATTTCATCTGTTGCTCATTGACGAGGTGTCCAGGGGCTCACGGCTGCTCTTGCTACATCGCCTGGTGTCTTTAAAAAACCCAACTGCTGTATTTGCTGCTCCCCAGTCTGACAGCATGGGGCCAGACAGACAGATTTGGTGAAGTCCTTGCTACAGATCCTATGACTTCAACACAACAATTGCTTTGGAAATTTAATCTACTGGCTTGACTGCCCGAGAAGCAGTAGAGCTCAGTTTCTCACCTCTTTCACCAGAGAGCCCGCTCGGCATGTATGCACGTGCTGGAAACTGCAGCAGAGCCCTAATGCAACAAGGGTCTCCCTCAGCAGCCACCCGCTATGCCAGCCTGGCTCTGACTTGCCTCTTCTGCTGCAGTTCTGCTCCCCCAGGGTCACAGAACAAACACCTCCAGCTCCCTCCTCTGTGCTTCCCTCTGAATTCACCGCTGACCACCCCCTGCACAGACACATCCCCAAGAAGCCCCCTGGCTGTGTATGTATACAAGACCACCAGGCTCCTGGCTCCAAGGGGAGCAGGACCACGAGCCCACTGGGCTTGCCTGCACTGCCGAGACAGCCCAAGGCCTGGCTCACAGACCTCCTGCTTGGCCCAGGAGCTTCCCTGTAGGTGCTCACAGCTCTGCGGAGCTGCTCCAGGAGCACTCCACAATCATTGGAGACCGTGAGCTAGATCCAGGGGTTTGTACAGGAAGCCTGACCACAGGGTAAGCAGCGAGCTGCTGGGCTGTGCAGAGGAGCCCCAGGTGAGTGCTCTGCTCTTCCAGAAGTTACTCCATGGCTGTAGTGTGAGTCTAAAGCTAGGCTAACAGGCCGTGTACTGAGTGCCCTCAGGGGTGGGAAGCACGGGGACACCCTGGCTTCTCCTGTTCCCGTTTCCCACCTGATTGATGTGAACAGAAGGAATGGAGGCCGCAGAGACAGACGAATGGCTGGGTGAGTTGGGCAGGGACTTGCAGGGACCGATGGAAAGCTGCTGCTTCTTCCGTAGAGCCACCACCTTCTGAGCCACTGGAAGAAAGAAAGGGACAGGGTCAGAGTCCAGAATACAACTTCCCCACCCGCCCCCAAATTTCTGGACTGCTTCCCTGAGACCCAAACCCTTCCTCTGACCAACGCCAACACCTGGGCCTCGGGCTGTGCTGCCCCGTATTAGCAAGAAGGATTTCTGCAGGATCCTGCTCCTGCTGCTGCCACTGCCACAGCACACAGCTGTAGGTGACGGTGTGCCAGCAGCTCTTCCAGCAGGGCAGGTCTCCCATGCTGAGTCCCCAAAGGCCATCCCACTCTATTTGGGTGCCGCACCGAGCAGTGACTTCGTGTGGACACCAAGGAGCCACCCGGAGCCCCGGGCTGCTGCCGGAGCATCCCCAGGCAGTCACTTCCCAGTCACCCCCTCACAGTGCCTACAGGAACCAGTTACAGACCGAGTACTTTGGGCAACGCCACCCCCATCAACCTGGGCTTGTGTGACACTTGTGGTCTCCAGATGGTCTAAAAACTGGCTTCAGAAACAACTCTCCCGGGTCCTTCAAGCTCACTGCCTGATGTCAAAAGCCCCAAATTCCACTTCAACCTTCCCAGTCTCCTACCATGTCAGGAAACACACAGCTTGACCAAAGAGGGTGGCAGCCAACTAGCTAGGCTGTGGGGAATCAGGAGGCACACTGCATTTCTGTGCTGTATGTTCCTGTTCCATGCTGGCTGCATACCCCCATAAGCACAAGGAAGAACACGACTCAGGGTGCTGGGATCACCACAGGCACTGACCAGCACCACAGCTCCAACCCACCGTGCCTCCTGTCGGGCACCCTGGCAGCAGAGGAGCTGTCAAGTTTCCTTTCCAGAAGAATGGAAGATGCTGCACTGTACACATGGCAGGATTAAACCCATCTGGAAAAGTCAGATGCTGATAACAAATGCAAAGTCCTGTTGGGCCACTGCTGCTACCTGTCCGTCTGATAAAGCTGGAAGCCTGTCCGGACTCCCAGGCTAAGCATCAGTCCCATAAATGGCAGGAACCCCTCCTACACCCACCAAACATACCCTGTTCATCTGCTGTTTCCTTCCTACTCTCCTCCCCTCCGCCCTCTCCTCTTTCCAGCCTCATCCACCGTTTGCTGTGTACGCATTTTCTAACTCGGACCAGGCACACCATGCAGAGCCCACCGCTGCCATCACGCCCCTGGGCTCTCTGAGGGCTGCCTGGGGCAGGCAGGATGCAGGACTGGCGATGCCACGGGGATGAGACACCCCCAGCTAAGACAACGTGGCCCTCAGAACTGGAACTTCATGGCCACAGCCCATAGCTTTGAAGCCTTGTAAGAGGAGCTGATCTCCGGGGTGCAGCAGCAGACCTGGGGCAACAGATACCAAGCTCGAGAATACCTCTGCTTGCCTCCCTGAAACTGAAAGGAGAACAGCTGAGGCTGCTGATTTAGCGGTGAATTTCCACCTGCTGCAAGTAAACCAAGGCTTTTGATGCAGAGCAGAGTGAGGTCTGCAGGACGCAGACCCCGATCGCAGGCAGAGATGCAGTCTGGCCAGCAGGTTCAGTGGGGACAGCAGCACTGCCCCGTGCAGGCTGCCTCAGAAGAGTCCTGCTCCTGCTCAGCCCAGCGACAGGGAACAAGGTCAGCTCACTGAGCTGCCACTGGCGGCTGCTGCTTTTTTCAAGGAGAGACTTTTTTCAGTCTCTCCTTGCTCTGCACGGAGTCTACGCGTGTCTTCGCTACCACTTATTGGCTTGGTGACCTGACGTTATCTGCTTGGTGAAGAACTTCATGGACCAGAGAAGGGGGGAGCACTGATGGAGCAGCAGCAGAGGAGCAGGGAAACCCATCAGGACTGGCTGTGGCTGGTGGAGGCCACAAGGAGTGCATATTAGTGGGAGTTTTCTTGTCTTATTGACACCAAAGGGCAGAGTGCTGAGCAAAGACTTTTTTCAGCCATACATTACTATTGTATGTGCATAAATTCATTTAACAGTTGTAGGATCAAACGTTCCCAGCAGAATGCCCACGGCAGGACAAACTGTAGCTAGGAAGACCTCAGGAATGCCATGGCAGCCAGAAACCCCCATCACAGTAAGAGAATGTCTGAGGACCCACAGCAGAAGTCAAAAACCGTTCCAGATATCTCAAGCAGAGCAGAGTCCAAACTAGATGGGGCATGACATGAGAAGAGAAGGTCCTGCACAGCCCGC
Source organism: Netta rufina (assembly GCF_964035555.1). Lineage (NCBI taxonomy): Eukaryota > Metazoa > Chordata > Aves > Anseriformes > Anatidae > Netta > Netta rufina. The sequence continues at coordinate 411,210 of NC_140124.1, forward strand.
AGGGGAAACCTTTTTGCCTTGCAGGACAGGGGACTTTACGCAATTCAGGACAGCTTCCCAGAGTTTCATGGAAAAGGAACATTCAGGTCAGGAACTTTCCCAGTACCCAGGATACAGCAGGTCCTATTGCAGAGGAAAAGGCAAGGTGAGAGGGGTGTCCTGGAACGGGCAGACTGAGAACATCACCAGTGGGAGAAAGCCAGGGATGGAGGAAGGATTCAGAACCACTCGCCAGCAGCTGCTGCCTCAGGCCAGCAGCCTGGCACCGGCTCTGCCTTGCCGCTAGCCCTGGACCGTGAGTGGTAACAGTGGGACTCCTGAGGAGGCCAGCAAACCACACAGCTGTGTTAGAACCTCACCGACCTTATCTGGGGCATCTTGAGGGCGGCTTTCAAGTTTCTGTTCGGTGGGCAGAGGTTCCTCCAGTTCTTGAACATCATCAGGACTTTTTCAAGGATAAGTTCTGTCGTCCCATAAGACTCTGTCTGGGGTCATTTGCTCATGAAGATTTCTTTGCTCGCCATGCACAGCTCTTCGCTGTACAACCACTGAGCCCTGTCCCTCAGACTGAGCCTCTGTCCGGATTCTTTGATTGACATTTGTTTGCCAAATGTCACGTACGATGCTGCTGTATGTATTAGCACTTGAGCATCACACGTGGCATTTTAAAGCGTATCATTTGCACTCTGTCCTTGACATTCTGGAGCACTCTCCCTACAGATGCCCCCAGGAGCGGTCAGTGTGGGGAGGATATGGGGATGCAGAGGCAGCGCACGTGAAGGTCTGTGGTGACCCACCCAGGACCCTGCAGAGAAATCCTCGGCGGTGTGACAGCACCTTCTGAAATCACAGGGCCTTGCACAACCCCTGTACAAAACCTCCTGGCCTCTCTATGAAGTGCTCCTGCCGAACAGCCCCCGAGAAGAGCCACACGCTGCCCTGCAAGAGGCGCGATGCTGCCCATCGCTGCGGTCCTGGAGCAGCCAGTTCACAGCCCCGCAGAAGGAGTGACACCCCGTCACGGTGCCCACTCAGGACACAGAAACCCACACAGCCCCACGGAGGGAGCCAGGACCACCCTTGGGCTTTCAAGCTGAAGTCCTGGACTGCACCTTGCTGCTGGGAGGGGAGACAAATGGCAGCAACACTGCCAGTACCTCAGCAGCAGGGGCCCGGCAGGCAGTGAGGAAGGCCACCAAGCTCTGTTGTGCTCTGCCAGCTCTGCTCTCCTCTCCGGTGCTCGGAGCCCTGCGAGGAGAGGACTTCACAGGATTTCTGTCCCTGGGCTTGCTGCTGAGGTGAAGCTCGGGAGCCAGCCCCAGCAGTGGCAGCACAGCTGCTGCCCTCCCGTGCATGTCCAGCACTGAGCCTGGGTCGTTTTCCCAGAACACCACCAAGATAATCACTGACAAAGGGCTCTCGATGGTTAGCTCTCTAACCTCTGCTTGATACAGGAATTTTCTTAAGATGAAGCCTGAGAGCTGAGGCACTCTCACGCCGATGGCTCCTTGCTATTGTCCTGGCATCCTCCAAACTCGAGGAGATTTCTGCATACAGCAGTCTGTGAAGGCAAGCTTGACAATAAAACTCTGTAACCCTACAACTCCAAAGCCAAGAAACCAGAAGAAAAGTTTCTCCCACCTCACCGTGAGCTCTGGTACCTGTGAGAGGACCACACGAACCTACCCCTTAGAGCAAACTCACATCCTGGTGAAGTTCTGAAGCTAAAGGTACTGTCCACAGGGCAGTAGGCACTACAGGACAGCCCAGCCCTTATCCCTCCTCCTGCTGGGGCCAGGATCACCCACAAGCTGTATGTGCAGACACAGGCAGACCGCCCCACCTTGTCACAGCAGCAGTAACTGGGACAGCATCTGATGCTGGAAGCAACGTGCAAAGAACAAGAGCACTTCCCATAGCAAATACCAAACAGCATTTCCAGGGCGGCTCGTGCCAGGCTGCACAAGAGAAATCATCCTTGGAAGCAGAAAAGGGGTAACTTCCACGTCATGCACCCTTTTTTAGAGTGACTCTCAGCAGCCTGACTGCTCACAGAAAGTCCCTGTCACTCCAGAAGATACAGCAGGATTACAGTGACGTGCACTAACAAGCACAGTCCTGATCCCTGCACAGCACAGGGCTTAGCCTGAGAACAAATGGCCAGAAACTGCTCTAGGTGCAGAGGAGCAGTCTCTGCTGCACCTGAGCAGAACCGAGGGCAGAACAGTAGCTGCTGTCAGCCAGTTCTTGGTGAACCTCTGACCAGTGAACGTGGAGATCTGGAGTTCCCCTCAGTGCTCCCCACGCTGAGCAGCACCGTCTGCAGACTGGGGGCACCTTGTGAAGGAAGAGCGCTACCCTCAGCCTCCCACCAAACACCCACAGCTGTCGTGCCAGACCACCAGACATTAACTTGCTGTCCAAAAAGGTCAGTGATTGCTTCTTGTTAGATGAGAAAGTGGCACGGAGGTGTTCAAGACCAGGTCAGAGGAGGCAGCAACCTGATCTGGTGCGTGGCGTCCTTGCCTACGGCAGGGGGTTGGAACGGGATGATCTTTAAGGTCCTTTCCAACTGACCCACTCTACGACCCTATGAGCTGGCCACCCAGCTCTGCACAGACCCTTCCCAACAAGATTTCTTACTCACAGCACTGAGCACAGCTTCCCAGCTGCACTCCAGAAGACAACACAGAGAAAGGGAACAGGAGAATACACAGTCCCGATACAGGTCAGGGTCTAGGTTTATTTGAGCAGATTGCAAAATCCTAGGACGTGGTATAGGATTCCTGTTCCACCTACAACATCCCTGTCATGCAGACCCAAGTCTCAGCAGAAATGCCTTTCCAAGCACTGTTCCCACAAGTTGCTTTGTCTGGATGTTCTTTGCTGCTCCCCTACCCGCAGCACTCAGGGGTCCCGCTGCACCTCCCCCTCTCCTCCACAAAATGCCACCAACCCCCTTTCTGCAGCCACATGAGTCCCCTGGCTCTTACAGCCTGCTGAGCAGCACAGCCCACCTCGGGGATGCAGCATCCCCTGCAGCTCTGCTCATGCAAGAAGCAGGTCCCTGGGGGACAGCCCCTGCAAGAAAGGGAGGAGAAAGGGGCCACCAGCCCAGCTATATGGTCCCTTGTGCCACACACACTGCAAGCTGCACTCCTAGGACCTGTCTGTGCGAGTAAAGCAACTGCACCACAAGTGAGCGTGTGCCTGACTTGTTCTGCCTCGCTGCCACACTCCTTCCTAACTGGGAGCTGGGTACGGACCCTGTGCGCCTACGTGCTGGGCAGCACTGCTGCCTGCCTGGCCCAGACACCCTCCGCCCGCTGCAGTTACCATCCTGGAAGACTCTCTCCACGTTCAGTCCGTAGGTGGCACAGGTCTCGTAGTACGTGCAGCGCTTCAAATCGTTGGAAAGCTTCCGTGCCCGAGAGTCATCGATGACCCGGGGATTTGTGGCGCTGATGGCATCTGGAAACCAAGGGCAGAGGGGGTTAGAAGCAAACACCTGCATCCCACCGACCCGAGTCCCAGGGCACCCCCGGCCTCCCCCCACTCCTCACGCTGACACCCACCTCCAAAGCACACCCCACACCGTATAAATGCTTAAGACAACAAAGTCCCACACTTGTAGAAATATGGACTGGTTAACATTTTTTTAAATGAACCTCATTCAACTCTAACCATCCAGTCACTGCTGCTTTTGAAGACCATGCCAGAAACGAGCAGGAGATGTGGCTGGCCAGACCAGGCAGCCTGGATGTGGGGAACTGGACACACCACCAAGAACTCACACCATGTAAGCAGCGTGGCTGATGAAGACAACTGAAGGACACCCAGAGACACCAGACAAAGAGCTTGGGGCAAAGATGTAGGCAGTGAGACCTTAGGGCCTCGTCTGCACAAGGCTGCACGGCGCTGACGTGCCTCAGCAGTGACTAACGCTGCGTCTGTCAGCGTGCCCCGGGTCAAGGCAGCTCTAACTACCAAGTGTGCTCATCTGCAAGTCTGCTGCATTTGCAGAGTGAAATGGTTCTGTCAGTCTTGATCAGTTTAGCTCGTACAGCCAACTCTACAGATTGAAGAACCAAAAGGGAGAAATCATCTTCAGTTAATTGGGAAAGATGGCTCTGCTAGGATGCACTCGCAGGGAGGGTCTTCGTGGACAACACCAACAAATAAGCTTAATTTGTATCCCAGGTAGCTACTCACTGCTCACACAGCTTGGAAAACCTACCTTCCCAGGAGGAATCCAATTTGAATTCCTCGGAGTCATGCCAAGGACAAGCCAGAGCTGTCGATGAACCCTCAAGAGGAGCTGAGGGAATCCTGGGACTGGCATTACACAGAAGTCCTCTCGGAGCTGCCTGGCGGGCTGCTTTGTGTGACTGCACCAAGGCTGTGAACTCAGGCTGGCTCTGAACCTGGGACAACCTCCAGCACGGCCCCCCCGCCTTCTCTCTTTCTCACTCCTGAGCCTCCCCTCCCAGCACGTGCCTGCACCAGTCCCGAAACAGGATCCCTTGGTCCTAAACTAATTGCACAGTCTTTGAATACCTGAAGTTTAACAAGTTTTCCTACAAGTAGTTTGGGGTTCAGAGTAGGCTCCCTGAGACTCCTTTCCTGGTGGCACTGCCTGCTCCCAACCTACAAGGTTCTTTGTGCGAACTGGCTGCATTGCTCAGGATCTGGGTCCTGCCAAGACTTTTTTCCTGTGTCCTCCGTCCCCTGCTCCCTCTCTCTCTGTTGTCACCATTGCATCCAGAGAACTTGGTCAGGCTCCCTCCCGCCTGTGCTTTGTATCTACAGACAAGAAAGACGCTCAGTTTGGAGGCATGGAGCTCCGAGGCCGGCAGCAATGCCCCCATCCACGCCTCTGGGCACTGCAGTTTGGCTCTCAGAGGCCGGGCTGCCCCACCACGCTGCGGGATGCAGGGATCCAGCTCAAGGGCTGCTTCTGGCCCAGCAGCTCCCCTGCCCAGGAGCCTGCTGCGTGCCGGGGGCTGCAGGCGCCTGCGTCCTCCCCACACCCTCGCTGCTGCCCAAAAGCTCCCGCGCTGCCTGACTCCAGCCCAGTGCAGGGGAGGAGGAGGAGGAAGGCAGCTCTGGGCTGCTGCTGCTCTCCACATCCACACACGGGCTGGCAGCACCCCAGGGGAGATGGTGCTCAACTGCTCAGGCCTCCCTTTGGGAGCTGGAAGCAAGCTGCCGTCCTTCAACCCCTTCCTGCTGCAGCTCACCCAGAGGGATGAGGAGCAATGTGTCAGCGTGAAATCCTTCAACAGGCCCCCACCCCTGCCTTGGAGACAGGAACAGACACTGCAGACAGGAGCCACGGGAGGCAGGCAGAGAAATTCAAGTATTTCTGAGAGGAAAGGGCTCAGTGGCGCAGTGCAGCAGCTCCCTGCAGGAAAGCTGGGATGTTCTGAGAAGGCACGATCCAGCTCCCCCAGGGCCCTGAGAAGCAGGGGCCTCTGAGTGACCCTGTCCCGATGCAGCTCATCAGCACCAGGCAGGGAGACCAGGACTCCCAGCCCCTCGCAAGGCCCACACCCGGGCTCCTTTGGACATTTACTGACCACGGGGCAGGGGCTGTGGGGAGGACGCCCAGCCGTCCCGCGCTCACCCTGCGTGCCCACCAGCACCATCGGCACCTCCGCTGTGTTCCGGTAGCTGCACAGCCGCAGGTAGTAGTTGTACACCGTCTGGAAGCTGATCTCGTCCTCCAGGCTGAAGACAAACACCACGGCATCGACCCAGGCAGCAAACTGGGGGCAGGAGACAGCGTCTGTTAGCACCCGGCCCCTCGCCCCGTGCTCAGGGCCGGCAGCACCCAGCAGGGACTGACGCTGAGCCTGGGCTCGGACACACACAGCCCAGGCCCCACGCTCCTCCCCGGCGCCGTGGGGAGGCCTGGGGCCAGCAGTCACCATACAGGCAGCCTCCACTCGGGCCTCGCAGTCCGTACGTTCTCCCAGGAATGGGCTCCCCGGGGTGGCAGCCAGGCCGGGTCTTCCCCAGGGGCCTGCTAATCCTTCTAGCGTGCCGGAGTGGGAAGGGACAGAGGGGGGCACAGATCTCCTACCTGCAGCTCAGGGGGGCCCCCTTCATCTCGAATCAGCAGCAAGTAACTCTGACCATCCACTACGATCTCCTTCTTAAATCGGCCACCTTGGGAAGAGAGCAAAGCGGCAGCTCGAGTGAGAGGGGGAGCGCACGCAGCGGGACCCGCGCTGGGAGCCGGGGAGGCCGCAGAGCCCAGCGGCGGGGGCAGAAGATGTGCAGGACGGGGGTCGCTGCTGAAGCCAGGAGGGGACCAAGGACCCCAGCCACCCGCCCCCGAAACCAGACCTTACCCTCTGGAGACTCCTCCTGCACGTAGGTGCCGGTCAGGTAGCGGTGCACGAGGGCGGACTTGCCGCTGGACAGGTTCCCCACGATGCCCTGGAAGAAAGGCACGTGTGACACCACCGCTCACCTCCCGCTCGCGGGGCAGCCCGGCCATTCCCCACAGGGTGACAGCATCAGGGACACCCCCGCTGTCACTGACCGAGGGTGGCAGGGCCGCCGGTCCCACCTGGGGCAGGCACAGCCCTGCCAGAGCAGCCCCCTGCTCCTGGCCCCGAGTGGCAGCCGGCTCACAAGGAGCAGAGCTCTTCCCCCAGCCCACGCACCCCACGCTCGCTTGTGGCTCTTGTCAAGGCCTGACACAGGGCGCGGGGAGCTCCTGGCACAGCCGCTGCCCCCACACCAGCAGCAAGGCACGGCGCTGCCTCCTCGCTGGGGCTCTGAGGCTGCTGCAGCGTTTCCCAGCAGAGCTGGCTGTGCTGCCGACAGAGACAGACACCCAGCACTCATTGTCATTGAGCTGGAAAATAAAGATACCTGGCACCAACTCTTCACTGGGTTCAGACACAGCAGGCTAAGGGGCTAAGTCTGGATCACCCCCCCCCAGATTTGCTTCAGAAGGAACACAGCTGTGCCAGGACGGGACAGCCAGACCCAGTTTTCTTCCTAACATCAGCGTTTTCCCGGTGGTTTGAAAAACTTCCAGTGCTTCAGGGCTTGCAAGTGGACTTGCCTGCTGATGGGGACAGCAGTCACAGGGGAAGGAGGCGTCTGCTGCCACCCCTGCAAGCAACGCAGCTCAGGCTGCTCAGTGTACATCCCAGAGCACAATGCACACCAGGGCACAGCGCAGCTCACGCAGTGGCTCCTGCACCCCACGGAGCATCCCACCTCACACCCCTCTCGCCTCAGCGGCAGAGCCACACGTAGCACGCTGCTCTCTGCCTGCTGCCAGCGCCCCAGGCCCGCGGAGAGGCTCTTGGCCAGGCGCTGGACGAGCTGCTCCTAGCTCGCTCCTCACGTGGGGCTGTGCACCAAAAGCCTTGCAGGTGAGGGAGGCAGGCAGGCACCTGCAAAACGCTTACTGTGCAGCCGGCCTGGAAGCCAGGGCCACGGCTCACCCCACCGGGGCAAAGGAGGCTCCTGCTCCTCCTCCACGCAGCGCCCCAAAGCACCCACCTCACCTTTGGCTTTGGCAGCCTGACTTCACCATGGGGCTGCTCACAAACAGCCCCTGCTGCAGGCACTGCGCTCCCTGTGCCCAAGCCACACTCCCACAAAGAGCTCCCTGGGGTGCGTGTCCAGAACTCCAACTCTGCCATCTGAGCACGTCTGCATGTACCAGATGGAACCACCACAGACGTCCCCATGAAGATGCCCCAACAGGGATGCTGTGCTTCCAGAAAACCTAACAGCCCCTACACACCCAGAGCTGCTCCACAGCAAACATAGGGTGATGCTAAAGCACCTGGGATGCTGCCCCCCAGACCTCTGAAGCGCACAACTGACCTTTCGCCCTCCTTACACCTGCAATCAGACCAGACCGTGAGATTCCCTGAGCACACAGAAGGTATCCACATTTGCTGGAAATAAAAGGGTCTCTGCAGGGGCACAGGAAGGCCCAGGTGGACATACAGAGCCTTTATGATGAATAAATTCTTTACTGTGAGGGTGCTGAGGCACTGGAACAGCTTGCACAGAGAAGCTGTGGATGTCCCATTGCTGGAAGTGCTGAAGGCCAGGCTGGATGGGGCTTTGAGCAGCCTGATCCAGTGGGAGGTGTCCCTGCCCGTGGCAGGGGGCTGGAAATAGGTGAGCTCTAAGGTCCCTTCCAGCCCAACCCATCCCATGATTCTATGAATATTTCAAGCAGGTACACAGCACTGAAAAGCTAACAGTCTGCCGGAAAGCAGCAAGCACCCATATGCATGAGACACAAAATTAAAATCCTAAATCCTGTCACTTGGCTGCAGGTCATGCCTGGGTATCGAAAACGGGCAGGAGGCACGGCAGTGCCAAAGCTCTCCCTGAGCCTCCCCAAAGAGCCCTGATGGCTGCAGGGCAGCCGCTTGCCCTGGGGAGCAGCCCGGTGGCTCCTGGAGCAGGATGTACCCGGCCACAGGCCCCGTGCTGTCAGCACACAGCACTCTGACAGCCCAGGACACCCAAATTTCCCCGGAAACCTCACAGCAGCCCAAGGCCGTGCCCAGCGCCGTGCACCACACGCAGCTGCCTCCAGAAGCGGGAGGGCGAGGAGAGAGGAGGGGCTGGGAACACGAAAGCTGCCTTGCCACCCTGAGAGGTGTACGGCGTGCCTTTTGCAGGCGAGCAGACGAGCTGGAGGCGTGAGTCACCGCCAGGCAGGTTTCCCAGCTTTGCAGCAGGCAGCCCGGCAGGCGGGAGCTGCCCGTCGCACCGCGGCTCCTGCGGGGACGGCCAGGCCCAGCGGGGCGCCCAGCACAGGGGGTGCTCGGGGGCAGCCCCCTGCCCGGCCACGCAGACACGCAGCCCGATGGCCACGCGGGGCCAGCAGGCAGAGGAATGGTCCCAGGGTGTGCCTGGGCCAACCACGGTGCCGCCGGTGCTGTCACCCACAAGAGGAGCTGAAGATCACACAGACAGAGCGGGTGTGTATGGAACTAACCACAGGTAACGTGCTCCTGGAGCCAACGACCCCTGGAAGCAGGCAGGTTTCATAAATGCTGCTGTGAACAGAGGCCATGGCCCTCTGCCTGCAGACCCCTGCCCACCCGCGAGCCCTTCGGTGGCAGCAGGAGCCACCGGGGCAGGAGGCACAGACGGGAGGACAGCGCGGCTCGGGGGGCTCAGCACGGCCCAGGCCGGCTGCTGCGTCAGCCTGGGGGCAACCCTTGGGAAACAGAGGGACCCCCAAGGTTCCCTGACAGCCAGGTGCCACCACCAGAAATTGGACACCTGAACAGTATTTAGTTTTCTGGAACTCGTACGGAGGCTGGTTGTGAGCCAACAAAGTGCAATGCGAAATCCCGACCTGTCCTGCTGAAACGAACTTCTGCTTTGCCTCATCCTCAGGCTCAGCTGGTGTCACAGGTGAGAACAACCCGTCAGAGGCAGCAAGCCGAAGTAAAATGTGGTGTTCAGGAACCATGGAAACCTCTTTATCAAGGCATGCCGGAGGAATCAGGCACACACCCGGCCTGCACAGCCAGCGAACGGCCGGTGCTGCGCGGGAGCCCTGCCAGCAGCGCTCCGTGCCCTGCCTGCACCACGCCATGGGCCGAGGGGGCTGCAGGAAGAACTGCAGGGCCCAGCTCAAGTACAGAGAGCTCCTGAAAACCTCTGGATAAAGTACAGTGACCACCTGTGGTGCAAACGGGAACAGGACCAAGGATGTCGATGGCAAGACAACTCCTGCGGGTTTGTGCCCGTGGTGGAGAGGGACGCAGGCTGCAGCAGAAGCATCGTGTGCTGTAAAAGGGAAGCCCCTGGCGAGACTGGGGTCTTCCACTGACAGAACTGTGACCCCTGGCTCACAGGCCCAGGTCTCCGTTGCGGATAAGGACTGGCAGAGCAGAGGCAGCGTGGGTGCTTTGTGCAAGCTTCTCCCAGCACCGGCGCTGTGCTCTGCTGCTCACCAGAAGCGTACAGTGGGGCTGAGGGGAGGGAGAGCTGCTGGGGAACCAGGAGGCAGCAAAGCCAGGGAAAGTTTCTTGCCAAGTTTTGGATGTTTAGCAATGCCTGTATGGACTGCAGGATGGCGATGTGTGGAGCACGGTCATACAAGTTTGTGACAGCTCAGGGCGCTCACTCCAAGACCCATCTCCCTGCAGAGACCTGGACAGAAGAGCTGGACCTGAGACCGATGAGGACAGCCACACTGCTGGGGTGGATGAGACAGAAACAAAAGCCCAGAGAGCTGGGACAGAGAGGCACAGCAGGGCTGACGTACCACGGAGCAGCACAGTGCTGAGCTCGTCCCTTTGGCACCCACCCAGGAGCTCTGGACCTTGTCGAGCCTTCCCTGTCCCCGTGTGCTGCCCAAGGACGCCCCGCACCGACTGCCCAGACAGCAGCAGGAGCAGCTCTGTGGTTAGAAGGTTTCCTGCCCTCAGGCAGAGCCAGAAATCCTAGAGACCCCCGGCAGTCAGCTGCTGCAGCAGAGCCCCGGGGACACAGCAGGAAGGGCACAGCCCCGCACATCATGGACCAGCCCTCTGAGAGGCTTCAGGTCTCAGGAAGAACCGCATCAGCCAGATCAAACTCCAGAGAAGCGGAGATTCCCAGAGGACATGGAAAACACGGGAAAAGGTTTCTGTAGATTCAGGACGAGCTGAAGGCTGTGGGTTTGTTTAGCTTGCAGCCCTGCTTTGCAGCCTGCACACTGTCACCGTGTCAGAAAGCAATGCACGGAATAGCTGCGAGAATAGTTCTGAACAGACGCTCACTTCACAGCCAAACTAACAAGTGAATATTCAAAGTTCATTTCAATTTATACTTAACTGCAGGTAAGAACAACCGTGGCAGCATGCTGCTTCTATGTTTTGCAAAAACGCTTCTTGTTTTTCAGATTAAGATTGAAAAAATTAATCTTGAAAGGGCTCAAGGGAGACATGCCCAACAGGTTCAAAAGGAGGTAAAGGCTGCTGCAGGGAGCGCAAGAAGAGCGAAGTGCTGGAGCAGGCTGCCGAGGTGACAAAGAAGGGCCAGGCACACGAGAAATGCTTGGGGCCCTGCCCACCCACCCCCTGCCCACCCATCCCCTGGGCCCACTCCTTGGCAGGGCGCTGCTCACCCGTCCGAAGCTCAGTGCCACCAGAAGGGAGGTCCTGCTTCCTCCCTTGGCCCCAAGCACGGCTTCTGGCTCTTGTGCCCACCAGCCGGCTCGGCCTGAGCAGACACCCCCCACACACCCCACACACACACCCCCCACCCACATCCCCACCACCCACACCCCACAGCAGCTCAGGCAGCCCCATTGAGCAGGGGCACACACCCCCAGCAGCGACCCGTGCTGGAAATGCCCCCAGCCTCAGGGGTGCTGAGCCCTGGGACCGGGTCCCCACCGCAGGGGGCCCACACGATCAGGGCTGTGCGGGGGGCGAGGCGGGCACGGAGGCACCAGACGCCCCGTCCCCCTGACAAGCAGGCGAGGACGCCTGGTAACAGTGCTGCAGGAAACCCATCCCACACCGAAAAACCGCAGTTTGATGCCTTCTGTCGAGCAGAACAAAGCACCAGAGGTGACGGCTTCATCCTATCAGTATCCCTGGGGGGCAGGGTTGGGAACTGTGGCTCTGTAGTGGCCAGCAGGAAGGGTGAGGTGCTCAAATATTGCCTTTGGACCTCCACGTCCGAGTGCTTGCCCAGACCACCAACCCCTCCCGCACAAGTGTGACCCAGTGAGAGACCCTCACCTTCCCCCAGCGCAGCGGGAGCCCCGGCTCCTCTCTCCTCCTTCCTGTGAGGCTGAAACCCCCACGCAAACTCACTCAGCCACAGGAAAACGTGGGCTTTTCCTGGGGATTTGGAGAAGCCTCAGAGAACCAGGGGGATCTGAGGCACGAGTCGTGAGTACTCACCACCTTCAGCTCAGGCACCGAGCGACTCAGGGTCCATTCCTGGCTGTTCACAAAGGAATCTGCAGAACAGAGAGGAGAAATCATCACGACGGGTCACCAGTCTCCCTCGGGATCCCTCCCGGCCTCTTCCCTCCGCCACACTCACCCTGCTCACCAGCCAGGTCTGTGGCTCAGCCCTCCCACCCGCTCCAGCGGCAGCGGAGCCCTGCGAGGCCCAGCACCGCCTGTGCCTGGCCCTGGAGCCGGAGCCCAGGGCAGAAGGAGCGGCCAGCCCGGGGCAGGAGGCAGCACGGAGCTCACAGTGCAGGGGGCAGCTCCTTCCTCCCTGCAGGAGCACAGAAAACCTTCCAGCACCCCTCCTGAGCACGCAGGGTGAGGGGAGCTGCAGGGAGCAGCCCCTGTGGGGACACGGGGCACCCCTACACCAAAGGCACCCAGCGGGGTGCCCCGAGCACTGCGCTCACTGCAGTACCTGCGTGCTGTACGCTGTGCAGATACCGAGCTGGAGGCACGTCATAGCGCATGTGCTCGACTGAAAGCGAGCACAACTAATGGTGTGCACCTTCTGTAATTTGCAGAAGGCTGCAATAGGCTTAAGAAGGCTGTAACAACCGGGAACAGCTCTGAGTGGCACGGGGAGCACCCTCCTCCTGCCACAGAAGTCACAAACACTTCATTTACATCCAAACGATCCCCAGGAGCTGGCCAAACAACAGAGTTCCCAAATACAGCCAGGCACACCGGAGGAGGAGCAGGCGACTGGAGAACACCTCAAGTATCAGCAGTCGCTAGCAGCCACTCCCAACAGACCCGGCGTATTTCGTTGCCCCAGAAGAGGAGCGGCACCCTGCACACGGCGGGGATGGCTGCAGGGTGGGGGTTACCCAAAAGCAGCACTGGCTGGATGTTCACAGCAGGAAAATTACAGGGGGTTCAGAGAGCTGAAACCTGCACGCTGCTTCTCTAGGAACACGGAACGAAGGTGGTGTGGTCAGACTGTCACAGAAATCAACAGCCGCCGGCCATGCCGTGCCCTCACCGCTCCTGGGGGGAGCTGAGCACCCCACTGCGACAGCCACAGCCCCTTCTCCTCTCCTGGATAACCGACCTGGGACAGGATGCTCCGGCCGGCCCAGGACAGCGGGGACACACAGCCTGGAGCTGCTCCGGGGCCACGGGGCCCTGCTCACTGTGCCCACAGTGTTCGTGATGAACACAAGGCTGCTCATCACCACCATGACGGTTCGTAAGAGGAGTTGTTTCTTCATGATCTCTCCTGCCCACCTGTTCTTTCTTTCTGTTATAGGAAAAGTTTTAAGGCAGGAGTAAAACCTTTACAAACGTAACTTAAAGAGAAAGAGGAAAATGACAGGTTCTGGAGCCCTTTCAAAAAGGCAACAGAAAACACACCTGGATTTCCAAACACATTGCTTTGTCTAAAAAAAGGCATCACCTCCTCCCGTAACTTTTGCTCTGCTTGGTTCCTTTGTTGGTTAACCACGGTGGTTAAAGCAGCATTACTACTTTCTTCTTCACTGGCATCCCCTCCCCCCAGCCCAGACAAAGGCAGCACGCTTGCACTGCTTCACTACGCGTAACATTTCCTTGAACCGTGAAAAACTGGCAAAAATCAGGCATAATTTTCCAGGGATTTTGAATGGAGCATAAGTAAAGCACACTTGTTGACTTGGCTTCAAAACAGACAGAGGCAGAGAGACGTGGAGAGGGCAGGCTGTTCTGCCTCTTCCTGTTCTTGGATGCTCAGGAGAGAGCAAATGGGTGAATTTCTGCTGGTTGCCTCCTTGCTAACTCTTCTAACGTGCCTTTTTTCAAACAAGGTTCAGGAGTTCATTGACAACAGATTTTTAACTTGCTGTGAAGGCCTCTGAGTAAGTCCCAACAGAAATAAAACGTGACGCAGCGCCAAGTTAGCTCTATCGAGCCATGTAACGCGTTCAATTAACAAACACCATCAGCGCGCTTACCCCAAGGTGCTCCCTGCCTGCCCCCGGCTGCCTGCACAGGCGGTGTCTGCAGCCCAGGCCCCCGGTGCACGGCGATGCCCGGTGCCAGCCGTGCCCCGCAGCACGCCAGCTCTGCCCAGCCCTGCTCCCTGGGTGCCGGCACCTCACTGCCCACCCGCCGCAGCGCAGGTTGATGCCGAGCTATGCAGGGCCAGGCCCTTCCCGTGCCAGCCCTCTGACCACAGGCAGTGGCACGGTGAGGGCGCACGGTGCCACCCTCCGCTGCCCACAGCCCCGGTCTCTGCAGCTCAGGCCTCCCCCAAGCCTTGGTGTGGCTGTTCAGCGCACTTGTTCTGTTCCCTTTTAAAACCACATCGAATTTCACTTCCGTATCGCTCTTTAGCAAGCAGTTTCAGGAGTGTAAATACTCGTTCCTTGAAAACCTGATTTCTTGTTTGTTTTGGGCTTGACTTCACTGATCTGCCCTGCCCTCGTAGCAGAGAGAGCAAACGAGCTTCTCCAGCCACCCTGATCATCGCCGCCCCCGGTTTCACTGCTGACTCCTCTTTTCTGCGTGGCAGGGTCGCAGCCTGCCCACCCTCTGCCCGTGCTGAGCACCTCGGCATCGCGCCCTGCAGCAGAACAGGCGGCTGGGCTGGGAAGTCTCACCCTGCCACCAACCTGCCCAGCCCACCCCGCTGCCCCCCGGCCGATCAGGCAGCCGGAGCGGTACGGCACGCTGCCTGCACAGGTACAGGTGAACCTGCTCTAATTCCAGTGCCCAGAAAGGTGAAAGCAAGTGCTTGCTGACTACATGACAGAAGGAACAAAGACTGGAGTGGAAGTGGCCTTGAACTGAAGACGGGCACAGCATCCCTTCAGAATCAGCTGGAGACACAAATCTTAGAGGGGCCAGTTCCAGCTGTGGGTCACCTCCGAAGCCAGAGGCTCAGATGTCAGGGACAGAAGGCCCTTGTGTCCACCTGCCATCACAAGCTGTACATGTACACATGAGCCTTTCCACTAAAATTCCCTTCTTTCAGGAAGAATATCCTCATCTCCAAGTGCGTACGAGGGAGAAGCCAGCAGGGCACAGCAGACCACTCCTTCTGCTCAGCAGGAACCTGTGGTGCTCCCGGAGCTGGCCGGGCCCCTCCTGCCTCACCGAGTGACCCCGGTGGGCTTCCCTCACGGCCACCTGCACGGACCCACTCACCCTCTGACCCTCCTGATCAGCTGGATGATGCCGTGCCGGAGGGGTCTTCTGCCACCAGGACTGGTGACGAAGCACGGCAGTGCCTGGACACAGCAGCGAAGTGATGTGAGGAGGCTGGGCGTCCCGGCACACCTGGGTTTGCCCATCTGGGACCAGATGCCTTCAGCCCTGTCCTCTGCCTTCACCTCACAGCACGCCTGGGAAACCTCCCAGCTCCTGCAAGAGGCAGGAGCACGGAACCAGCGTCACGGTGTGCTGCAGCAAGCCTCCAACACACCTCTGCCCAGCACAGCACTGCCAGGTGAGCCGGCCTTGTGCAGAAAAAAGGAGGCCGTGCTGGAAGGGCATTCCAACTGAGTTGCACCTTCGCTCTGAACTACTGCCACTGGCTGGCTGTTCTTCAGTTTGGGCCTGAAAGCAGAGTTTGGGGGCTTTATAAACCATGCCCTGAAAGCTGAAACTCTCATAACCAGGAGGTGTTAGTGTCAGGTTCCCCAAACTGCTTAGTTAGCAGAGCAACATTCTCACACACACACTTCTAGTACTCCTTACAGACCACAGGGAGAAGCTTGGCTCTGGCCCTCTAGAAGAGGAAAAGCAAATGCCTTTGTCTGCATCGACCAGCACCCACAGCACTACAGCTCCTCCTGCCCCAAGCGAGATCTGGCAGTTCCTGCAGCACCTGAAGAATCGCCATGAGACAAGGTCCTCAAGACCACGGGCTCGCCCAGAACCTGGAGGACCATGATCACGACCCAATTCTGCGCTACTAGCTGCGGTGTGTGCCCCAGCTCAGCCTTACAAACCCGCCACCCAGCCACCCTTACACCCCACGGTTCTGCTCCCCGCACGCAGTGGTCGCCTCTCCCCATGCACAGACACACGCAGCCCAGCACAACGTGCTGACATCCGCACAGCTCACCCTGTAGTCCTGCCCCAAGCAGGCGCTGCAGCCACGTCACCCTGCACCCCATGGCCCCCCAGGACAGGCAGCCCCCGTGCCCGGCTGTGGGGAGCTGCCCTGCTCGCTGCGTTACCGTGTGCTGCTCTCCCCATCCACCTGCTCCTCCTCACAGCAAGTGAAAGCAGCCGCCGTGTGCGGGAGGGGCGGATGAAATCCGTGAAGCTGTCAGAAAGGCACCTCCAGAGCAGTTTCTCAACTACCCAAAACAGCCACGGGCCAGGTAACCTGACTCAAGAAAAGCTGACACAGCTCGCTGATGTCAGCTCCAGCCACCCCAAGCGTTCCTTGCTCACTGCTGATGGGCAGCACGTGGAGGCTCCCTGCCTCTCACCTGCCTGAGCTCTGTACCACCGCACGCTCTGTCCCCGTCAGTTACGTGTTCACATTAACGCAAGGAGATCCATCGAGGTGCGGGGTCTCCCTGCTGGTGACACCATTTCCCCCGCCTGCGTCCCGCAGTGAGCAGGGCAGGGCGCGATGCCGGCCACCCGGGCACCATCCCTGCTGCAAGAAGCGACCGCAGCCTCCTCCGGGGGAGAGGCAGCGACCACGGGGAAGCACACACGAAGCCAGCAGACAACGTGACCTGGTCTGCCCAACGCAAGAACAGCCACAACCCAAAACCCAGGCGGGCAGTTCCCTGTCAGCACCTCCCTGCAGTGCCAGCACCTTGGCACGAGCCCGTTCAGCACGGATTGTCTCCAGCCGGGCGAACACCCTCGTGAACCGTCCTCGCCCTCATCGCTGGGGCTCGTGTAGACACGGGAGCAGTGATTCACTCGATTAGCTGCACTGCCGGACTACCTGTATTGTTTAGTATTTCACATTAAAACACACCCAGCCACTCTTCCTCCCTCTTCTTTGTTATTTAATAATAGAGCAGAGCCCAGGCCGCCAGCCCCGTGGCTGAATACCTTCCCCAGGCGCACCTGAGCTCACAAGCAGCAGCAGTGGACTCACGGCATCACTTGGATGCTGAGTGCCCTCGCACAGCCAAACGGTGGCCTTGGTCTGAGGCATGCCAGAGAGACGACTGACCCGACCCCTCCTGGAAAAGGAGATTCGGGCCCACAGCCTCCTCTCGGGGAGGTCTCCTGGCACAGGCAGCTCTCTGCTCCAGGAGACTGAAGGACGGGTGCACACAAGGTCCCTGCCACGAGCAGGAGCAGACAGGAGGCAGGCACTCTGTCAGTTTGGCTGGATGGACACCATCAGTGCCGACAGACAGACCGCTGCTGTGGGCCACGAGAGCATCACACGCTAGGAAGGAGGAGCTGAACCCTCCAGCACAGAGGGTGCTCGCGGCAGCACCACCAGCCTTCACCGAGCACCCAGTGGGAACACAGCCACCGCAGTGCTGAGCCCCGGCTGCTCACACCCACTGCAAAGCTGGGAGCAGAAGGGGCCCGGACTGTTTGCACTGAGCTCTTCACAGGATGAAGTGCAGCAGGTTCACCTACCTTGTGCTTCAGGACAGCGAGTGCCAGACACATCTGGGTCTCCGCACACAGCAACTAATAATTAACCACCTCGTTATCCAAGCCGCTGTGGAACTAACTCGGACACTGAAACCCTGGACATTAAAACCAGCTTCGAAAGCAGGTCAGAGGCCGAACAAACACAGAAGTGCCCACACAAACCAAGTTCCAAAGTACCCACCTGCCCACACAGGCAGATAAAAGGGCAGCAGAGCGCTACAAGCCTGGGCAGAGCCACCCTTCCCGGCCGGGCTCGATAAAGCCTCAAGCCTGGCAATGCCAGCGGGGAGAAGGAGCTCTCCAGGCCGAGGGCCTCCACACGCACGGCTGCTGCTCCTGCCAGAGAGCTTAGCCGGTGTGGAGATGGTGTGTGGGACGTGTTCTTCGCAAGGATTATCTCACCAGAGCTTTGCATATTTAGCAGCAGTGACGGGAGAGACTCCTGTGTACCTCTGGAAAAGAAGCGTGCGGTTATCGGCTCCCACCCTGGCTTCCCAGCGATGCTGCGGGCGGCTCGGGCACTGCCCTGCCACCACCCGACGCTGGGTCGTGTGCTCCAGGCCTCCCGGGCCCTGCTCCTTTCCAGTCCTGGTCCAAATGCTCACAGACCAAGGAACACCACCAAACCCTGCGGGCCCCAACAGCTGCGGCCTGCTGAAGGAGCCAGCCCTCCCTGCCAGCGACCCGCGGGCGCAGATAACTCAGCGCCCTCCCAACGTGAGCGCTGTGCCGGGGACTCACTTCGCCAGTAAAAACCTGCTCCAAAGATGTCTGACTTCAGCTCCAGCTGTTTAAAGCCACAAGCCAAGGCGGGTTAAGATTAAAAAGGCCCTGGTTTTTGAAGTTCCCCCTTCCTATGGATATCTGAAGACTGCAATCAAACTCCTCTGCACCTCCTGCATTCATCTCCTCCGATCCTGCCCTGAGGATGAGGTGTTTCTGTGTCCCCACAACTCCTTCCTTGGCATTTTCCCGATTTCCACGTTTTCCTGAAGCGTGGACACCAGGCTGGGCTCAGCGGCCCAGGCGCAGTCTCCAAACCCATCGTGCCATCTTTGCTCCTCACCAGCTCTCCCCGCTAAGCTCAGGCAGGTACTAACAGGAGGCAATACATATCATTATCTACTCAACTCGCTATGCAAACTTCACCTTATTAATGTAAAAACACCTTCCCCTTCTCCCAGTAGTCCTCTCTCACACAACGGCCTACACGTTAGTCCTCTGCACCGTCAAACACCAAGCAGAGGAGTAGAGGGAGTTACCTCAAAACCTTAAGGCACCTTATAAAAGCAAATCATCTTCCTGAAAGATGGCAATGTGGTTGCAAGGAACACTCCCTGAACTGCGGAGCCCATATGCCAGGGATGCTGTACCCCTTACATGATCCCTCCACGAGCAGGGAAACAACCCCAACCTGCCCAGCCTTCCCAAGCCTTGTGTCAGTGCACCCCTTCAGAACTGCGCCGGCCGAAGACCTGGACATGTTCCTCTGAGCCGCCCGCCGTTATCTGTGGTCAGCCCACAGTGGCTGGACTTTGTGCTGACTTTGTTCCAGCTCCAAGGGCTTCGTCCTTGCTGTATTTACAGAAAATCACATCCCCTGCCAGCCTCCATCCTGATACACCACGAAAAGCTCTTCAGCTTTCAGGCAACAAATTCTGCCTTGCCCTGATCGTCCCTCCTTGTGCTGGACCCTTGCATCAGCAGGGAGCCAACGCTGTACACGGAGCCCAGAGGTCTCAGCAAGGCCTGCAGAAGGCACTGGGAGCATCCCCCGGAGCCTTTGGGAATGCCTCCACGGCAGAGCGCTGCGCTGGGCCGGTACCTGCGCTTGCTATCAACAACATTCTCCCAGTACTGGGAACAGGGTAGCAAAGTTGGCTTGGATCCCTGCCTGGACGAATATACCCAACTTCTCCAAAGAGCTGATAACCGCAACTGCAGCTGCACCCCCTCGGGAGGGCATGTTGGGACTGCGTTAGCAACTTTCCTAGGGCTAAGGTAGGCAGCGCTAGCATAAAGCACCAAGGTTTTTGAAGTGCTGAGCGTGTGTTACAAACACTGTTGGCCCACACGTCTGAAACAGGAGCAGGGCACAGAGCTCCAGTACGGCCACGCTGGAGCAGCGCTGAGGCTGTCTGTGTCCAGCCTGCAGCCTCCTGGCTTGGAGGCTCAGAGCTGCCCCTGAGCCAGAGCCTGTGGACCAACACACTTTGTGGAGAGATGGGACGTGTAAAATAGGACAAGGAGCAGCTTTAGTCTGCAGACATCACGGCTGCTCCTTCACATCTCACTGACACAGCAGAGTGTATCTTGACCGAGGTGAAACCAGGCAGCTACCGACACAAACGGTGCTCTGAGCACAGAGCAAACAGAAGTGTCAGCTCTGCAGCTCCGGCAAGTGGCGCTTGCTCTGCCACACTGAGCGACAGCCCCTCGGCCAGCCTGGAAATGTTGTCCCCAGGCTCCAGCACAGGCCACAGGGGGAAATGCTCAGCCCTGGCCAGCAGTGGTCTCTGATCAGCCAGCTGATCGCTGCCAGAGAGGGCTCCGGGCCCTCTCCAGTGCCCTGGCAAAGCACCTCCAGGCTCTCCAGCAGATGGACCCAACGGGAGCCCCTACCTGTCCCAGCCAGGTGAGGGGCGAGGACACGGGCACCAGCAAGCAACCTCAGCTGCTCCCCTGGGAATGCAGCAGACGGGCTGGCGGCTGCTGGCGCAGCTCCTGCTGGAAGCCGCCGGCAAGCAGGAACAGGCCCCCTGCCGCACGGGCAGGGCCTGGCCCTCCCTGCCCGGATACACCCACATTCCCCAGCCATGAGCGCAGCCTCCCCTTGCCTGGGAACCTCCCGCCACCCAGCCCGAGCACCGCACCCGGCCCCGGGCACCCCTGCCAGCTGCAGGGGCCCCGCAGGAGGAGCGCACCCAGGGGAGCACAGCCAGGCACCCCACGGCACCCCACGGCTGTCCCGGCCACTCGGCCGGAGCCTCCACGCTCCTCCCGGTCCTTCACCTGGAAGGCACAGTGAGCCCCGAGGACAAAGGGACCGGCAGCAACGAGCTCCTTGAGCTCCCAGCCAGCACCCGTGTGGCAGCGAAGCTCAGGCTGCAGCAGAGCTGCTCCTGCGCTCAGCCCCAGGGACGGCCCTGCTGGGGAGCACCCGGGAACGGCGCTGCCCTGGGTGCCTGCAGCTCCTCGGGGAGCCCCCCAGCCCAAATCCAGCCCGCTGGCACACGAGCCAAGCTGGGGAGTTGCTTCCACGATGCCGGGACCCGGGAACCCTGCGATGGAAGCCCAGAGCAGCTCGCGGCGCCAGGAAGCGCTGCCCTGCCTGCACCGAGAGCGGCAGGGCCCAAACCCGGCCCCCCCGCTCTGCTCGCCCAGCGCTCAATGCCTTAAAAAGCCTGCGGGAGCTGAGCACCTCCCGGCCCCGCGCAGCGCCGCTCGCCCCGTGTGCTCATGCCAGGGAACAGGGAACAGGGAACAGGACCAGGCAGGGAGGTGCGGGCAGCGCTGCCCCCATGGAGCCTCTGCCAGCCCCACAGCCCCTGCACCCAGAGCACAACACCCCGCAGCACGGCCCAGGGGTCAGGTAGCCAAGCAAGCAACGGCAGCTTCAGCTACCAGTCCTTCACAGGCACGGTCCCCAAGGCCTCCTGCTCTCTGTCCCCCCCCGCCATGTCACCTGGGAGCCACCGCAGCGTTTCACAGGCTGCCCTGTGCCCAGCAAGTGCCCCATGCTCCCGCTCACCCCCAGTAAGACCCCTGCAGTCAGCGCCCAGGCAGACTCTGGCTCCAGGGCAGTGCTCACAGGACGGGAATCCCTATGAGGAGCCCCTTCTGTGCTCCCCGGCTCCTCATGCTGCTCCTTGCCTCTGCTCTGTCAGCCTCCCAAATCACTCAGCCCCTGCCCAGGAGCAGGACCCCTCTCCCCCCCGTGCAGGCGGGACATGAGTTTCAGTTCCCCCTGCTGCCCTGACCCCACTGCACAAGGCTCAGCTGTCCCTGCCCTCGCTGGGACACCAACACAGCAAGGAGGACGCGGGACCCATGCAGCCAGGCAAGGAGGGAAGGAACTCCTCGCAGCATCTCCTCCAAGCCGGCCACCGCTGCTCCTTCAGCGCTCACGACAGTGGCACCAGCACACTGGGGCACCAGACGGCCCCACGAACGCCCACGCTCCCTCGCTGCAGCCGAGTTCCCTGAGCGCGCACCCCGCACAGCACCGAGACGCAGCCAGGTGCCCGTGCCAGCCCAGGGACCCCAGCATGGCCAGGCCACCGCCGCCCTCTGCTCTCTCCGGGCCAGCGCCGCTCCGGCGCTCACTTACCCAGGGCTCGCAGCGGGCCGCTGCCCAGCAGGACGGGGTCGACGCCGCCGTGGGGCTCCTTGGGGCAGGCGCCACCGGTGCCGCCGCGCTCTCGCCTTCGGAAGCGGCTCGTGAGGAGTCTCCAGAGTCCCCCCGGCTGCCCGGGGTCCGCGTGCAGCCCGCCCCCGACCCGGGCCAGCTCCGGGTACAGCAGGTCGCGCTTGCTGGGGCAGGTGTGCAGGGAGCTGGCGTCCCCCTCGCTCTTGGTGCGGAGGCGCGCGGGGCGCAGCAGGCCCCCCGACTCGGAGCGCCGCAGCTCGTGGCCCCGCCGCAGGCGGAAGCTGAAGCTCTTGCGCAGGGCGCTGAGGTTCTTCCTGGGGCTCGGGCTGCTCCGGCCGCTGCCCCCGAACAGGTTCCAGCGCCGGCTGCCCCACAGCGAGCCGCCCCGCAGGAAGCCGGCGCCGTCGGCGGGGTGCTGCGGCCGGCCGGCGGGCAGGAAGGTCATGCTGCTGGGGCGCGCCCGCTGCGCGCCCCCGGCCCCCGAGCCCGGCGGCGACCCCTCGGCGCCCGCCGCCTCCCGCCTGCGGGGCGAGCGCAGCCCCAGCAGGTCCAGCAGACCGGCCCGGGCCCGGCCGGGGGCGGCGGGGGGCAGCGGGGCGCCGGCCCCCAGCCCGTTGCCGGCGGCGCAGAAGCTCTTGGGCCGGCGGCGCTGCTGCTGGGCGGCCCCGAGGGCGGCCTGGACGGCGGGGACGCCCTGCAGGTCCAGCGACTCGCAGACGCTGACGGCGCGGCGGGGGCTCGGCCGCGGGGGGCCCCGGGCCGCCTCGCCGCGGTGCCGGCCCTCCGACATCGTCACCCGCGGGGCTGCCCCATGGCCCCCGGCCGCCCCCCGCCGCTCTCGCCCGCCCGGCCCCGGGCACGCGGCGCAGCCGGGCCGCCCCCCGCCCCCCCCGCGCCGCCCGCCGCCCGCCGGCTCCCACGCCGCGCCGGCATGCCCGGGCCGCGCTCCCGAGCGCCGCGGGCGGCGGGGCCGGGCCCGCCCCGGAACACGGCCGGGGACGGCGATGGGGATGGGGACGGGGATGGGGACGGGAACGGGGCCGCCCCGCGCCGCCGCGCCCCCCCCCGGGCAGCGGGCAGCGGGCACCGGGCGCTGCCCCCGGCCCGGCCCCGCGGAGCCCTCCCGGGCCGGCCCCGCTCGGCCCCCGCCACCCGCACGGCCCCGGGAGCGGCGCGGCACCGGGAGCCCTCCGGGAGCCCCCGGACCCGCAGCGGGGTCGGACCGGACCCCCCCTCCCCAGCCAACGCTGCTCCGCCACCGGGGCCCCGGCCGCGGGCACGGCGGCGCTGCCGCCCCCCCCCCCCCAGCCCGGAGCCCCCGGCGGTGGCAGCGCGGGGCCGGCAGGGGGCGGCAGCGCCTCGGTGCGGGCGGCGGGGCCGGGCCGGGGCCGCTCCGTGCTCGCCACCCGCGGCGGGGGACCCGGAGCCGGAGCCGGTGCCGGGGCTCGGGCCCGCGGCCGGTACCGCACCGCCGCCGCCTGCCCCGGGCGAGCCGGCCGGGGCTGCCCCCCGCTCCCTCCGGTGCTCCCGTGGGTGCAGCCCCGCCGCCCGGCCCCCCCTTTCCCTGGAGCACCCAGGGGCTCTGGGCTCTGTCTGGGCTCTGGGCGCAGAGGATGTGAGCCACCAGCAGCATCACACAGACACCCAGCGCCCCGACACTACCCCCGTGCCCCCTGACCCCACGCGGGATGTGCGGGGACTGCTGCAGAGCATCAGAGCACAGCTCCGCTCCCTCCTCCTGCCAGGGCACGGCCTTCTCCCTTCACTGAGCACATCGCCCCTAAGCCCCGGCGCTCTCCCCAGCCCATCTCCTCCAGAGCCCCCAGCAAAGCGCTCTTGCCCCCCTCCAGCACTCCCTGGCCCCATCTCTAGCACTGCCCCAGGACCTCCTCCTCCTTCTTTCCTCCCCCTGGCTCTCCTCCGTCTCAGTGCAGGCACTGCCAGCTTCAGCCCCACGGCACAGCTGCTGCTTCACATCAGCCAAGCCCCTTCGTCTCTTTCCCCCACCCTCCCCTATTTCTGGGGTAGCCAGGCCCTAAGAGTCCCTGGGGGTGGAGTCCCCCAGGGCTCGGTGCTGGGGCCGGTCCTCTTTAACATCTTTATCGATGATCTGGACGAGGGCATCGAGTGCACCCTCAGTAAGTTTGCAGATGACACCAAGTTAGGTGCGTGTGTCGATCTCCTCGAGGGTAGGAAAGCTCTGCAGGAGGATCTGGATAGGCTGCACCGATGGGCTGAGGTCAACTGCATGAAGTTCAACAAGGCCAAGTGCCGGGTCCTGCACCTGGGGCGCAATAACCCCAAGCAGAGCTAGAGGCTGGGAGAGGAATGGTTGGAGAGCTGCCAGGCAGAGAAGGACCTGGGAGTGATGGTGGATAGTCAGCTGAATATGAGCCAGCAGTGTGCTCAGGTGGCCAAGAAGGCCAACGGCATCCTGGCTTGTATCAGGAACAGTGTGACCAGCAGGGCTAGGGAGGTGATCGTCCCCCTGTACTCAGCTCTGGTGAGGCCGCACCTCGAGTACTGTGTTCAGTTTTGGGCCCCTCGCTACAAGAAGGACATGGAGGTGCTTGAGCAGGTGCAGAGAAGGGCGACGAAGCTGGTGAGGGGCCTGGAGAACAAGTCCTACGAGGAGCGGCTGAGGGAGCTGGGCTTGTTCAGCCTGGAGAAGAGGAGGCTCAGGGGCGACCTTATCGCTCTTTATAAGTACATTAAAGGAGGCTGTAGCGAGGTGGGGGTTGGTCTGTTCTCCCACGTGCCTGGTGACAGGATGAGGGGGAATGGGCTTAAGTTGAGCCAGGGGAGTTTTAGGTTGGATGTTAGGAAGAACTTCTTTACCAAAAGGGTTGTGAGGCATTGGAATGGGCTGCCCAGGGAAGTGGTGGAGTCACCATCCCTGGAGGTCTTTAAAAGACGTTTAGATGTAGAGCTTAGGGATATGGTTTAGTGTTAGGTCAGAGGTTGGACTGGGTGATCTTGGAGGGCTCTTCCAACCTGGATGGTTCTGTGACTGAGATCCCCCAGGCTCTCCCAGCCCCCAGGAGCGAGGCCACCATCAGCACAGGGCAGAAGCGAAGCTGCACCCAGCAGCCCCCTCCTTTAGTCCCAGGGCCTTTTCTCCCCTTTGCTTCCTTTCTCCCCTTACTTCTCTGCATCTTTCAGACACTAACACCCCCCGTTCTGTGCTATATTCTCCCAGCTGCTCCGTGCTGCCAGAGGGAGCAGCTCTCTAGACCGAGGATCATCCAGCAGCCGCCCGTCCCCGCAGCGTGCCAGCGCTCCGGACGATGATGGGACACATCCAGCTCCCCTTCTGCCCGGCCAGCAGTGCCCGGAGCTGAGCAGAAGGCGCCTGGGAACCCGCCAGACACGGCCCTGCCGTCTGTGCCAAGGTCACAGGAGCACACGGGCTGCCAGGATCGACCCTCGCCCCCGCCGTCTGGTGCCCTGCAGGAGCAGGGGGCTCAGCCGCGCTGCAGCGCGGAGCAGGGAGTCCCGCAGGCAGCGATTACAAGGAACGGCTTCTGACAGGAGCCGAGCACCAGAACAGGCTGTCTGCGGAGATCACGGCGTCTCCGTCAGCGGAGAGTTCAGAATCGATCGGACAGACATCTGTCAGGACTAATTCAGAGCCAGGTAATCAGCCTTCGGGCAGGAAACGAGACTAATAACCTCTCGGGGTCCTTGCCAGCAGCCGCCTGCACAGCCGCGCTCGCAGCCCTCGGGAGCTGCTCACGTAACGAAGCAGGCCGGCTCTGCTCATCCCCTCCCAAAATCTTGGGCTTGTTTAACTTTAACGACGCCAGATGGTGCACCTTCTGCACAGCTCCGATCGCTCTGAAAAATTCTGGTAAGTTCTGGGCACGGAGGGATCGCTGAGCCACAAAAATAACCCTGGGAAGGGCTTCAGGGCACGGGGCCTGACCCGCCTCCAAGAGCCTCCCTGAGCCCACTGCTGCCTTCATCACCCTGCACCCTCCTCCTCCTCGCGGTGCCTGCCCCAGACCCCCCTTCCTGCACGTCAAGCCGGCTTCTCCTGCCATGGGCAGGCCCGACACACAGAGCAGGCTGAGGCTCTGCAGCCACAAACGCTCAGAAGCAGCAAGTTCCCCACAGCCTGACACCGTCTCCTGTTCCGCTCAGATCACATTTTTACAGCTACTTATGTTTTAAATGCCCTCCTTTCAATTCTCTAGCCCGTCTACCACCTCTTTTTTTTTGCTTTTTAGCTGCAGTGCCAGAACCTTGGCACAATACTCACTTGAGGCCTCCTGCAGCACTGGGAAGACAAAAAACGAGCGTGCTTCTCAGGCATTTGCACTGCTATATCCCAAGAAGGTATTTGCCTTTACAACAGTAACATCATGAAGATATTTTTACCTAATTAGCCTGTTACGAGGCAAGGGCTCTATATGCTACAGCACCGATACAAAGCCCCTTGGCACTATTCCTGCAGAAAGAACAAGAGACATCTAAAAATAAACGAGAAGAAGGCAGCCTGAGACACAACCTCTGGCGGCACAGGGCTGCAGCCCAGCACCAGCACCCCAGGGGCTGGCACGAGGGCGGCCAGCACACGGCTCCGGCTGGCTCGGCTGCAACAGAGCAATGGGGAACGGGACCATGAAGGAAGCCACTGGTGCTTAGGGACAGCCACCACTGCAATATGCCCGACGCACCTCTCCTCGTCTGCGAGCCTCTCTTCTCAGGCAGGCTGCTCAGCTGATCGCACCGCTCTGATTGTCACTGTGAGTACTGCACGGGAAGGTGACACTATCTGAGCTCACCAGCAGGGATCACCACGCTCCTGGAAGGCTGCTTACCCAGTCCCCCGTGCCATGAGAACGTCCAGAGGAGCCCTGGCAGCAGGATGTAACAGGGACATCGTGCTGTGTGCTCCTGACCCAGGGCAGGTGCCTGGGGACAGAAGGAAGTCAGTCTCTTAGCAGGACTTTTGTGAGTCACAACCCTGTTGCAAACATTATGGCAATGAACATCTGGCTTAAATTAACAAAAGACATGAGAGGCTAAACAACAGCTGCACTGGAAGTCAGTCGGAAAACTAGGGAACTTTCCACTGCTGGCTGCTCCCCAGTAAGCCCACGAAGTCCAGGGTGGGGCCCCTGGAAAAAAGTCTGACCCGTGACGGCTCAGCTGTTCCGCTTCGCCCCTCCAGGACCAACCAGCACTGCTGCTTCTGCTCCAGCTGCGTGCAGATGCAGAGGTTTGGTTGCAAGCGGGCGATTCACCTGGGACAGCTGCTGTCCCCACCCCGCTCGATTCAGGGTGCTGCTCTGCAGAGGGGCCTGTCTGGAGGCACCTTGCAGCAAGCCCCGCGTTCAGCACAGCCCTGGGGCTGGCAGGGCTGCAAGAACGCCCCGGCAGCTGGGGACAGAGGGACGAGATCCCAGCACTGACTAGACCATAAGGCACCAGCCCCTGGCAGATGCTGGCAGCAGATCAGGACAGAGCAGACCCTGCCAAGCCCAGGGGGACGTGGCCATGGGGCTGCAGCAAGTGCCTGAGGCCGGCAGCCCCCAGGCAGCCCACACCAGCGGTGGGACCGTGTGCAGGGACCCACGCAGCGCTGCCGGGACACGGGCAGGGGACAGGGCACGGTGACAAAGCCGTGCACACGGCAGGCTGCAGGGTACCCAGGAACAGCAGCATGCACCCTGCAGCCCGTCCCAGGCCAGGGCAGCGGAGCAGAGGGCTGGGGGCACGCTGCGGGATGGCAGCCCAGCCCGCCTGCGCTGCGGGAGCACCCGGCGCCGTGCCAGGAGCTGCCGGGCTCTGCAGCTACACAGCAGGAATACTGATGAGGCTCAGCCTGCATCTCACAGCGCCTGGGGGCGGGCAGCCCCCATGGGTCTGCTGCTGGGGCGTGCGGCACCATGGCCCCCGCAGCCCCGTGCCACAGCCCACCCTGCCCCACGCAGCCCCACGCACCCCACGCAGGGCGCAGCAGCCGGCACACGGGGCTGGGGGCCAGGCTCTGCCTGCTCACCCCACAGGGCTGGGGCAGATCCATCCTCTGCCCCACGGGTGGGGAGCAGAAAGCGGCTGTCACGTTTCTCCCCAAAGCCTGGAGACATCCCCAGCTCCGACCCGGCCACGGCAGGGGCTCTGCGGGCCTGGCTCGTGTCCCCAGCACAGCCACAGACGAGTCCCACCAGCCTGGGCAGCCCGGCCCGGCCACCACGGCCCATCCAGAGCCAGCCCACCTCCATCTGCACAACGCCCACCCTGCAGGCTCCCAGGGTCTCAGACCTGCAGGAACCTGGAGAAAAGCACAAGTGCAGGGGAGCTCCCCTGCCCCTGCACCGCCGCAGCCCCACGCCGATGGTTGGCCCCATGGGGCTGGCTGCTCACAGCCCCTCCAAGGGAGGCACTGCTTGGCCCCGGCTGCTGGCCACAGCTTCTGTGGGACGGGAGCTGCTGTTCCCCGGGCACCAAGCAGTTAACGGCAGCCGGGAAGGAAGCAGAGCTGGAGCTGGAGCCACTGCAGCTCCTGCCTCCTCCCACACGGCCGCCCGCAGCCCCGCTCCTGCTGCAAAACCTCCGCGGCTGACGGGGAAATCGCCGCGCCCCCAGCCCCACGCAGCCCCCAGCCTCCCAGGGGCGCTGAGCTTCCCCGGGCGGCCTGGCTGAGCTCCCCTGCTGATGGCACCTCCAGGCACGGTGGAGCAGCAGGCTGCCCTCACTTCTGCTCCGTGATGCCCTGCTGGCAGCAGTGCCCAGCTGGACAGCACCACGCCGAGGTCCCCAGGCTGTGGGCACAGCCCGTCCCCTCCTCGCCCACCCCGCAGGAGATGCTCCAGCGATGGCTGCGGGGCGGACGCGGTGTGACGAGGCCAGACGTTGTGAAATCTCCTCGGCGTTTTGAAATCCAAAGAGAGGAGCTGATGTGATGATCTGCAATAGGAGCGAAGGAGACCTCTTCGGGTCTACAGCCCAGTCCTGGCCACGGCGGTAAAACCCCTCCCATAATCACCACTTAGAGCAGCAAAAATCCTCCAGATCAATCCAGAAGCAACAGAGAAAATGAGAAATGAAAAGAAAAATATTAAAGGGGCAAACCTAAGAGACACAGTGCAGAAATGAGACAGAGGGCAGGTAAAAAACAAAATCCGGTGGTCACAAGGAGACAAAGTCTCCCGCCAGGAGGCTGAAAAATCACCCAGGACACACGGAGATCCCACAGCAGCCCACGCAGGATGGGTGCAGAGCATCAGGAGGGCAGAGGGGAGGTCCAGACCTCCTCCAGCTCCAGACCAGCCACCACCTCCTGCTCCTCGCAGAGGGCCAGGGAGCTCATTCGGAGGAGTGACGCCAGGAAACCTGCCGAGGAGGGCACTGCAAGGGGGAGCAGCCCCTCGGCCCCTCACCATCACAGCAGCCCACCTCGGGCACTGCCCTGGCCTTGCTGGGCTGGTGGGCAAGGACACCAACACCATGCAGCAGGGAGGAGAAAAGCACTCACAGAGGAGAGGAAACAGAACTGTTAGCAGGTACAAGGAACCCCAAAACCAAAGCCATTCTGACCCGCCATCGGGAGGAAACAGCGGCACTTCAAACCCGTGCTGAGAGGAGGTAAGGGACGTCGGTACGAGCTGCACGCCCCGTCCTAGCGCAGAGCGGGACACGGAGCCCCAGGGCTGAGCCCCCTTCCTTGAGGGTCCCTCTCGTGCTGCTGGAGGTGGTGTCACACGGGTACCAAGGGAACGTGCAGAGTGCAGGAACAGCAGACAGCAGCAGGAGGTACGACTGGGAGGGTATCCAGGCACGCAGAGAGAAGAGGAGCCCAGAACCCCAAAGGGGATCTCCCAAGCAGAGCCCTCCCAAGCTGCACGGGACCCATCGTTCCCAGGAAACAGCCACACAACGGCACTAAGAAAGCACATCCTTACGGGCACGCCGCCTTCCCTCCAGGTCCCTGCTTAAGGAAAAGAATATGAGAGGAGGTAAAGGAAGCTAAAAAGCCATGGAGACTAGCTAACAACATGAGATGATGAAATCAAACTAAACACCCCAACACATGCCTTCAAACATCAGCTCACTGAGTGCCTCCATCCAGTCATCCTCCCAAGGAACAGCCCCGTGACGAGCACCGCCGGCACACGAAGGCAGGGATGGTTTTGCCACAAACACCGGAGTCAGTAAGAGCAGCGTTACCGAACCCTCTGCATCACCTCTGGGGCTGAGTAATTACAGCGCTGCACCAGCAACCAAGTTTTCTACAGTGCCAAACCTGCTTCCTTCCTGCGACAGACCGCAGACCCCACAGCTTATCTTCAGTTCTCATTAGCGATTGTTTTAGGGAAGGAAATTCAGCTCTGAGGATGCTCAATAGGCTAGACACCACAGAGCATACGAAACTAACATCACCCCAAAGGGGTGTTGGTGAGAACGGGCATCGCAAAGGGCACGCACAGACCTTCAGGAGGCCACAACCAGCCCCCCAGGTCCCCGAGCCAGAGCCCCCGTGCTGAACCTCAGCAACACCTCTCACACAAAGGGGAAAAAGCATTAAGGTGAGAAAGGGGAAATCAGTGCAACGACTGCAGGTTGGGTCAGCTCACACGTTAAATAGCCCAAGCACTTTCAAGGCACGGGCCTGCCAACACGGGGCCCAGGCTTACAAGAGACACAGACGGCTTCTGCAGGGCCAGACAAGGAATTGTCACTGAGGAAGAGGCAGCCACGGGGGCCACGGTGAGAGTGCTTTGATCTCCAGAGCATGGCACAGGTGAATGGGAAAACCATGCAGAGGAACTGGGGTAAGACACCCGAAATCGGTGAGTTTCAGGACAAAGGGAGGCACTTCCTGACCACACGCTGCCTGCTGGGGGTTCCTTCACCAGCAAGTTCTCGATCCTCAAGGTCACCCAGTTCAAAGGCAATGAAACGAGATCAGAGTAAAATCTGCCCAGATAACACCGGATCAGCCAAAACTCCCCCTGCAGTTGCTCAGCTGGCGGCTGGACGCGTGTGCTCCCCGCAAGCTGGGAGCCTCAGGCCCAGCGGCTGGCAGACAACGAGCTGCTCTGATCGCCTGCGGGACCAGCCTGCCCCAGGGATCGGGCAGGGACGGAGCAGAGAGGTGACCGTGCCGGGGAGATGCAGGCTGGCTGCGAGCAGGGGCAGGCTGTGCCACGTGCCACCCTGCCTGGCCACACCAGCGGCCCTGGCACCTCCAGGCCCGGCTGGCACAGCCACACCTGCCCCCAAATCCCAGCCTCACGCACCAGTACCCCTGGGACGTGGGAATCGGGGAGACCCAGACCCCATCGGCTCCCCAAGGTGAGGGGTGGCTGCCGGGGACCCTGCCTGCCCAGGCTGCCCAAAGCTGGGGCTGGGAGGGCAGAAAGGCCACGGCACGGCCCCGCAGCGTGCTGCTGCTCAACTGCAGGCACCAGGCTGACAGCACCCGTCCAAAAAGACTCCAGGACCCCCAGAGCTGCGCCCTGCCTGCCTCCAAACACCCCCCCGATGCCCTTCAAAGCCCTGCACCCTGCCACTGGGCGGTGGCTGGCGGGGGAGGAGGCGATAAGCGCAGGGATGAGCATTTAGCTGTGCTGATAAGCAGAGGGATAAGCATTTAACTGTGCTTTATTTTTAATTCCGCTTTTATGTAATCACGATCAGTGTTTTTAATTAAAATGTTTGTAATGTCAGCCTGTGAGCAGACACTGACAGCAGGCAGGAGCCAACAATTACTTTGCAAATCAGTTCCCGAAGTCTTTGGAATGACCAGTGCCGACTCGAGCTGTTCTGGACCCTGTGCCACTGCTCCAGGAACAGGAACAGGAACTGTGCTCCCTGGCCAACGTCTAGCTCGGTAACTGAGCTGTCTTCTCTCAAAGAGGTGACCGGTCCGGCCTTTCACTCATTTCCCTCACCGTTCAACTCTTTCCAGCCCTAAAGCAGCTCGCTCTCAAGCCAACTACACAAATGCAGCAAAAATGAGACCAGGGAGCCCAAAGCAGGGGAACACCCTCCCGAGTCTCATCCCGCGGGCACAAGCCACGCTCCGAAAGCCACCAGGAGCTGGGACAGTGCTGGAGACCCGGGCAGAGCTGCCGCAGGCTCAGAGCCCTGGCCCCGCAGCTCAGCAGGACACGTCCCGTGCGTCTCACAGCCACCCGTGGGGACGGGGCTGCCCTTCCCAGTGCCCTCCCAGCCCCACAGCCAGCTCCCGGTGCTGTCGGAGCCGGGCAAGAGGGGCTGCCACAGCTCCGAGCGGGGCCGTGCAAGGATTTACGTGGCAGCCCTTCAGCACAGCCGGACTGTTACACGGCAGCATCAGAGAAGAGCTCGGTATCGTTATGCTGACACAGGAGCTCGGCAGCCTAATGCCACCGCCGGCAGGCTAATGAGGAGCTCTCTGCAATGCAGCCCTCGGGAGAAGGGGCATACGAGAACAGGCTGAGCACCAAACCCTCTGCTGCTGCCTGCGAGAGCCAAACGAGGTGAGGAGAAGTGCCCCGATCCACCTCCTGCCCCAAAGACCACGGGGGTGCCGAGGGCCCCTCCACTCCACCACGGGAGCAGCCCTTTGCAGCAGCTCATCCCGACAAGTTTCAAAGCAGCGCATCGAAAGATGATTCACATTCCACGGCAGGCACTCAAAAGCAAGGAGTACCAGATCTGCAGTTGCCCACACAACGTTACTTCGGGCCTGCGTGCATGTGTTTTGCATTCTGAGTAAGGCAAAGCTCTGTGGAAAATATGTGAGCATGTAATTAAAGGCTGCATCAAACACTGTACGCAAAATAGCTCACATTAGGATGTAAAGGAGAATGTAAATTGGTTTTCAGGAGGTTGGCTTTTGGAACTAAAATCATGTTTGTTTGTTTGTTTGTTTAGCACCGCTTTCTTGTGAGCAAATTCACGACTTTTCAAGTAAAAAATTAAAAATAGTAAGGCTTGGTATAGCTGCACCAACCCGTGCCGCATCATCGAGAGCTTGAACCACGAGCCCAGGGTGCTGCGGCAGGGCCAGCACCATGCCCTGGGCAGCCCAGAGGACGGGGCCGTGCCCGGTGCTGCTGCCCGCCGTGCGGTTCCTCCCTTCCCTGCTCCCACACCAGGCGCACGGCGCTGTGCCCACGCTCACGGCTGCAGCGAGCGCCTCCCGGAGCTGCTGGCGACCAGGCTGCTGCTCCTTGGT
The DNA here is from genome assembly GCF_964035555.1 of Netta rufina. Lineage (NCBI taxonomy): Eukaryota > Metazoa > Chordata > Aves > Anseriformes > Anatidae > Netta > Netta rufina. The sequence continues at coordinate 444,280 of NC_140124.1, forward strand.
GCGAGCTGACGCACCGACAGGACTTGGGTCAAGGGAAACTTGCTGCTGCCCTCATCCTGACACGGGATTGCTGCCTTTTGCTGGCTGCAGGGGAGGCCAGGACGGCACACAACACGCACAGGGTGCTCGGTCAGCGCAGGAGCCCAGGAGGAAGAGGGGCGACGTCTCCACGGCGCACAGCGAGCCAGCTCACAGCTCCTCCACCACTTTCTTGCCAGCTCAGGCAGCATCTGTCACTCAGGAGACTCAGTGCAGCAGGAGGATGAATAAAACGCAGACAGTACGGTGCTGCGGGTCCCTGGTAACGCTCAGCACCGCGGCGCCCTACAGCCCATCTCCATACTGCAAAGAACCCCGAACGCGGTTTGCATGTGGCCCTACCTGAGCCTGCACTTACGTGACTCCTCTGCAGCACCTCAGGGTGTGAGGCTGCTGGGGAGGAATCCTGCCCAAGCCCTGCTACTGCACAGCCTGTACCCCTGCTGCGTGGTGCTGCGGCACGGCATGGTATGGTACAGCACGGTACAGCATGGCACAGCATGGCACGGCATGGCACGGCATGGCACGGCACAGCACGGCACGAAGCACTGCCAGGCCAGAGCAGCTCCGCAGAGCAGGACGCAGGAGGCTCCTCCAGCAGCCTGTCGGCGCGGTTCCTCGGCGCCCCTCTGCACACAGGCACCCAGGCGAGAAGGGCTCTGTCAGCCACACACGGCCTCTTCGTGTTCCTTCCCAAGGCCTCTCTGCACGAAGACAAAACCATCAACCGCAGACTTCAACGAAACAAAGAAATGAATAAAAGCGCTGGCTTCCCGTCTGCGTTCTCACAACCCCCCAGAGGCTCCTGCTGCAACCACAGACACCTCAGGGCCTGCGCACCGCTCACCCTCCCGAGAGGCAGCGCGCGGTGCTGCCCCCCAGCTCGCCCCATCGCCCCCCAAAGGAGCTCCCTGCCTTCCCCCTGCCATGCCCCGAGCGAGGTCCCTGTGGGGGTGGCTGTGCCCCCGCTGCCTGTCCCCGCTGCCTGCCCCTAGGGAATCGCGCGACCGCGAGCAGCGCCGAGAGCTTCCTGTGCGGTTGGGGCAGGAGGTGACAGTTTCGGCACCAGAGGAACCCTCGCTGCTCCGAAACCTGCTGCTCGCCGGCTGGGACAAAGCAGATGTTGCCAGAGGGCGATGGGGAGAACAGCCACACCACGCTACCTGGGGGCAGCGAGGAAACCCTTTATAGAAGCGGCTGACCCCAGCCTGCCCCCCCAAAGAGACGGGACCTCTGGCACGTTTCCCTCACCTGCTGCAGCTTGTGGCTGGTGGGCCACGTGCAGACTGAGCACAGCGGGACGCCCACCCCTCCTGCACGGCACCGTCCCATGCCTGCTTCCCAAGGGCCCAGAGCTGGGTCAGGACAGGCAGGGGGCAGGAAGAGCAGCAGAGCAGTGACAGAGGCGGTGTAGGCACGGGCTGCCACCCCACGCACCGTGCTCGCAGTGCTCCTTTACGCCTTCCCCAGCCGCAGTCTCTCAGGCTCCCAGTGACACCCACACCTTCGGGGACTCCTTCGTGCTGAGCCCACTGCCCTGGGCAGGTGCCAGCCCTGAGAGCAGGGCCCCCAGCCAAATCCCGCTGGCTCCTACAGAAACCCCCCTCTGAGATCCCCCCCGTGCACTGGGAGCTGCTGCTGCACAGCCAGAGCCCCGTGGGGCCAGAGCCATGTCCTCCTCCTGCTGCCCTGCTCCATCCAACGGCCCCACGCATCCCCCAGCTCCCAAAGGGCTTTCACAGCCCGGGCTGCACGTACAGACACCACAACTCAGCTTCAGCCTCGGATCCAGCCCTCGGTCTGCACAAGGAGGGACCTCTGACTAAATTCTGCTCCGTCGCAGCAGTCGGTCTGACCAAGCAGACTCCTAACGCTCTGGTTGGTAAGCTGAGAGGCAGGGGTACGCAAGGCCCGCTCTGTGTGTGCGTTCTGACCCCTGGTGATGAGCTGACAAACCTTCCCAACCCCCTGATTTCCTTTCGGTACAGACCCCAGAACCAGGCACGGTACCCAGCAGCGATCAGCCAGATGCCAAACCTCCTTTCTCTCCTGGAGGCCCCTCCATAAATCACACCGAGCCCACGCTGCCCTCCTGCCCTCAGCACTGCACTGGAAATTCATTTTCCACCGACAGAAAGCGCAGCTCCTCGAGACTTCTCGGTGCCTGGCTCCGGGGACAAAGTGCCCTCCTGCACGAGCAGCACCAGCAGCGACCTGCCTGCCTCGCCGCCTGGGTTCCTCCAGGCTTTGGCACTTTACATACTCCTTATTAATTCATTTGCAATTCTTTTTTTTTTTTTTTTTTTTCGCCCAGCAATTGATACCAGTGCTCAAAGTGAACAACAGATCTCTGCAAAATCCCGTGGCAACCTAGCTGCTCTGATATAATTTTTATTTACAACTATATGCTGAGCCCGTAATTCTGAATCCATCTTACACACTTCATGTTGACCTTAACTCGTTCTAATCTCTTTATCAGAAGGCCACTCCGTCCTACACCAAACATCGTAAAGCAGTATAAACATGTTATTTAAACATTAGCACCTGTACCTAATCACTCTGCTCGAGAGTTGTTATCAGCGTTACGGAAAACAGATCCCATCAAAGCGCGTTACTCGGCACTCATTTCCCTCCCTTAATTCCTCATTAATTCCGATCTGCGTCAGCCCCCCCGCTGCTCTCGGGGGTCGGTACCAGGCTGTTGCAGACACCCCAGGCAGCCCCTTACCCCTCCACGGGCTGCCTCGGCGCTGCCCTGCCCCAGCCTCAGCCCTGCTCTCGCTCCAGAGGGCTCCTCGGAAACTCCTCCAGCACTCGCGGGTGCCACTTACCTGAAGCTGGCAATTTTCAGGTACGAATTCTGGCAGTGCTGCTTGACCCTGACCACCCGTTAGAGGGACGGTGTCTCATCTCCCCAGGCACAGTGTGGAAATGCTGCTGCCGTACTGACACCGGCGGCCCTTCCACCTCCATCCCGTGGTGGCACAGTCCCGTAGCTACAGCACGTCCTGACACAGCTAACGATTCCTTCCTGCCATTAACCAAGCTGGACGCAGACCGCTACTTGTGTACCTTCCTCCTCCGTTAGCTCATTTTTAGTCTTGGCATACATTCAGTAATATCAGCTTTTTCTCTATTAGTGAGTAATTATATATAACAAATCTTCTTGTTCCGTTGTGCCCCCTCCTTTGTGTGCTAGGCTGAATTTCGAAACAGTGCATCCTTCTTCATTAACCGCGGGGTTTGGGAGTCCTGGGCACAAACAAGACATTCTTTACAAACGTGTAATTATCGCTTGCATTTTCTATTTATATTTTTTCTCCTAAATACTTTGGCCCGTTCAACTTTGTGACAACAGCCCTACTAAAACAAACAGTGAGGGCCGAGCTCCACGGATACTGTCACCAGACAAAGCGGCACGTCGCTGCTCAGCCTCGCTGGGAGAACGCAGCGAAGGCAGCGCCCGGGGGGGTCTCACGAGAGCGGGGCACAGGGGGACAATCCCCTCCCTCGCCCTGCTGGTTGTGCTGCTGCTGCTGCAGCCCAGGGCACGGCTGGTTTCTGGCCCACCAGCACCCCAGGTCCTTCCCCTCAGGGCTGCTCTCCATCCCTTGCCCACCCAGCCGGGATTTGGGCTTGGGATTGCCCCAGCCCAGCCGCAGGACCTTGCCCTTGGCCTTGTTGGACCCCCCGAGGCTGGCACAGGCCCACCTCTCAGCCTGCCCATGTCCCTCCGGATGGCATTGTCACCTCTGGTGTCATCGGCAAACTTACTGGGGGTGCCTCCATCTCACTGTCACCAGAGATGTCAGATAGTGCCAGTCCCGATACCAAGCCCCGAGGAACACCACTGGTCACTGATCTCCACCTGGACACTGAGGCATCGACCACAACCCTTGGGGTGCGACCACCCAGCCAATTCCCTACCCACCGAGTGCTCCACCCATCAAATCCTCCAATTCTGAGGATATCCCAACTCGGGTGTTTGCTGCCTGACATTGCTCAAGGACACGTCCCCGTAGGATCAGAGCACCACGATGCCATCTCACGAGCACCAGGCAGACACAGTGATGGTTCACACTTCCACCCGACCTCTTCACGTGTCTTCTGGTGCAGCTTGTTTCCTTTCTGTGCTGGGGACAAGGTGGGAACGAGCAGCACTGAGTCACCGGGGATGGAGATACCGGGGAGTGAGCACAACCACAGCCCCACGAGCACAACGCCTCCGCCGGCACGGGGCAGGTCTCGGAGGGCACAAGGATGCTCAGGGCAGGGGCGCTCGCCCTGGAGGAGAGGCTGAGGGCACACGGCTCAGCCCACACGAGAGCTGGGCTCTGGGGAGTGGGACACAGCCCCCAGCACCCACCCTGGGTCATCGGTGTGGATGGAGCTCTGAGCAGGCAGCGGGACAGGCACCACGCCAAACCCCGGGGGCTGCCCGACGGCCACAGCGAGCGGTGCTTCCAGGGCTGCATCCCCTCCACTCCCTGCATCTGCCCACGGCCACCCCACAGCTTCCCAGCACTACACACAACGTGAGCGTGCACACTGGCCCTGTGCTGCCTGGAAAGCTTCCCACAAACTCAGGAGCCACCTGAGCTGGTGCTGAAGCGCTCAGGAAAGGTAAGGCTGGATCCTCGGGCTGGTCACCTCCCTTCCCCTGTAGTGAAGCAGTCAGGGCAAGCACACGCAATTACAACGTTTGCTCCATCTTTAAAGGTCTTTTACGTCCAAGATCTCCCCGGCCAAACCACAAATCCTCGCTGAGCCAGCGAGCTGCACTGCGGGCCCTGGTGCGGCAGGACAACGCCCAGGGCAGGGAGAGGTTTGTGTGGGTGCCGCGTGCTGGCCCTGCTCAGCCCCGTGCACCTCGTCCCGCTGGGCAGTGGGCACAGCAGGGCACAGCGGGGCAGCTCAGCTGTGCAGGACCCAGCTGCCTTCCTGGGGAAAAGGAGGCAGCTGTGCAGCTCTTCACGAGGGGAGAATCCCAGCCCTCAGAAAGGAGCCATGGCAGCACCTCCCCGGCCGCAGGTCCCGCGGCACGGCGCAGCGCGGCGCAGCAAACAGGAAACGCGGCCCCGGAGCCGCAGGGAGCACCCAGCTGGCTGAAGCAGCTTCCGATGCAGAACGTGTTCAGTCAGGCTCAGATAAAGGACAGCAGCACACAGAGCGGCCGCTGCCCGGCCGGGGGGGCAGAGCAGCACACCCTGGCTCTGCGGCAGCACCGGAGCACGCTACCCGCAGCTCGGGGGGAGGAAAGAGCTAGAACAAGAACCGGGCAGGCAGGCGGGCACTGAAATAAGGAAAAAAAATTAAAAAAAAAATCAAAGCAGCTCCAAAGCGTTAGCCAGGATTGTGAAAACAAAGAGAGAGCATTGTGAAGGGACCTTAAAACGCCAAGCAACCGGGCGACAGAACAGTAGGGGAAATCCGGCAAGGATCAGTGCAAAGTGGCGTACCTGGAGAAAAATAATGCTCCTCTTACATACACGGGAACAAGCCCCAGCCTCTTGTTAGCACTCAGGAATGAATTCTTGAGGTTATCCTAAATAACTATGAAAGCATCAGTTTGCTGTTCAGCAGCGATCAAAAAGCAAACAGAGCATTAGCAATTACTGAGAAAGGAACAGAACAAAACAGGGAACATTGTGAAGCTCTCGCACAGACCCAGGCTGTGCCGGCAGCGTGAATGCTGTGTACCACTCTCGTGTCAGCCCTCACCTTCCCTGTCTCTTTTGACCCAGATCTCAAAAAAAGATATGAGAGAACTAGAAAAGGTACCGAGAAGGGCAGGAGATGATCAAAAGGACGGCACAGCTTCTGTGCAAGGAGCCTGAACAAGATGACGACGGGGGGGGCGAACGAAGTCTACGATGCCGGGAGAAGAAAGCAGAAGGCCAAAAGGGAACAATTTGTTCACTGTTTCTTCCAAACACAATCTAGGGGACATCAAATCCATCAGGAGGCAGCTTCCAAACAGAACGAGATCTCTTTGTATAAGGCATCACTGAACTGCAAAATGGCTCATCGAGGGCCAAGCTGATGCTCAGCCGACACGCACTCAAACCCGAGGAGGCCGATTCAAGGCAGGGAGCCCAGCTCCAGGCCACCAAAACCCCGAGATGCTGCTTTGGGCCAGGAAGGCCATGCCCGACCAACGGCTCCCCCTGAGTGCCCACAGCCCTGGGGCTTCACAGCTTTACGCCAGCCTCTTGGAGCGCCTGGCAGAGAGCAGCAGCACAGAGCACACCTCGCCCTGCACGGAGCTGCTGGCAGGAGCTGTGTGTGGGGCTGTCGGGCAGTCATCGCAGCAACCCACCACCAGGGCCCCCCAGCTTCGCCCAACTCACTCTCCAAGCTGAGTTTTTCCACGCTTGCTCTCTGCACCAGGCTGGTATTTTTAGAAGTTTCAGCAAAAGCAGTTCAGACGATTCCAAAAATGAGGTTAGGAAAGAATCAGGTAGCTTTGCCAAAGTTGTACATTTTTCCATCTTTTACTCAGTAATTTGAAGAGCAGATCGACCTCTGCAGTTTAGAGCTGGAACCGAGCGGCTGGCACGGGGTCACCCTCGGTTCAGAGACGGCTGCTGTCCGTGCGCACCCAAAGCTGGAGGGGACCTGGCCCCTGTGCAGGGTGCTGCTCACCTCAGCTCCTGCTGCTGGGATGCACCCAGACCCCTGCTCCCCAGCCCAACTGCAGCAGCAGCTCAGCTCTCCGCCTTCCCACGGCTGCAGCCGGAGCAGCACGGGCTGCTCAGCCCCAGGCTGGGGGCACCGAGATGGGGCTGCGGAGCAGTTTCCGTCCTGAGCTGCTGAATGGCTTCCTCGCTGACAGCTTGAAAAAAATAATTAAGCAGAAATACAAAGGTGCTTTTGATTTCAGCACTTCTCAATTTTTGAGTGCCTGATTTGTAATTTTATCGCTGTTGCCTGAGTTTATTTTAATGCAATCAGTTGTTACACACGCAGTAAAGCTTTTCAGCTGAAATTGAGGACTTCTATTGAATCCTGCGTATTGTCACCGACAACAGATGATAAAGACAGCAGAAATCATCTCTGTGCCATTTAATTGCACTTCCTGCATGGCACAGGTTAGAAAAACCCAGTCAATAAATTCACTATCAAAATCATCTCTTGTAACGGAGCTGGAACAGGTATTTTTTTCTGCACAGAAACACCAGGCTTCGGTTTGAGGCCTTGCAAGTACTTGCTACATCTCTAGCAAAGTTGCTCCAATGGTTAGATTCTCTCCCTGGAAAAAATTACTATTTTAAAGCTGAATCCACGTAGCTGAGCTCTGCCCACAAGGCCACGCTCTGCCTTCAGCATCTAAATTAAAGGGATTCGTTTAGATAAGGTTTGTGCTATACTACTGCTGTTTTCCCCAGGCTTTAAATTTCTCTGTGGTTCTTTTTGTACCTGTTCCCATCTTTAAATAATGTCAAAATAATTATAGACATTAAAACTACACCGAGTACCTGGTGATGGTCTTGTCAAACCCATGAAAGACGTTTACTCTCCCCTCCCCACGTGTTGATAAGCTGCGGCTCATTTACCAGCCTGCTCAGCAGGGTCCCACAGGGTTTCTGCCAGGCTAAGGACTGGGAGCTTGCACAATCCACGCGCGGCCAAACTCAAACGCAGCTGCTGCTCGACTAAGTGACCTATCATTTGATGCACTGTGAGGAGGAGCTGGAAGCCAGGAGTATTTGTTTAGTGGCTTTCTTACATCGTATGATACACGTAACACTGTGCAGCTTTACAAATGCTGTGGCTCACAAGAAAGGCAGTGAAGGTACAACTATGCACAAACCACTCGAGGCACTGAGAGCTTACACAGAAGCTGCACTTCTTACATCTGTGTGTGATGTCTCTGCCCGAAAGGAGCAAGCCCCAGGCAGGGACCCCTCGCCCTGCCCTCCCACCAAGACGTGTCCAGTGTCAGCAGGGTGCTCTGGCTTCGGCTGCAGCCCCGGCAGGGGAGCTCTCTGCAGCCAGCACACGGCCCAGCAGGCTCCCTCCCTGCCACCTGCATTCCATGGGGCCGAATCCAACTTCACCCTTGGGAGAGCAAAGCAGCAGCGAGATCTCCTCCCCACCAGCCCAAGGCGTTACCTGAGACATGGGAGGAGAAGCATCGAGGCCCGAGGCCGAAGGTGCCAGCCCTGCAAGCTGCTCTGGGGCTGCCAGCATCGAGGGGAAGCCTTGGGGGAGCTGCTCGGGGAGCTACCAGCCCCGGGGTGCCCCTGCCGCAGCAGGGGGGCAGTTGTGCACGGAGCGGGTCCCACCACACCTCTCCTCCTCCTCTTCTCTGTCTGAACTCAAAGCCATCTGCGTTGTAGGTATCTACGGCTGAGCTAGTCACCCTCTGCTCTCCTGCAGCCCATGGGGCCAAACAAGTGCTTTTAGCACACACCCAGCCTGCTTTGCCCTGCTACTTCAGGCCGAGGCTGAGCACGGAGGCAGGCTGGGGAAGCAGCACAATGGTGCCACCCCCAGCGCCGCTCCCACCCCGTTCTGCCCATGGGGCACAAGCTCCGGGCACCCAGAGGTGCTCCTGGTGGAGTCTTCCTGGCCACGGCAGGGCTCCCCGACCACCCTTCCCACCCGAGGCACCCGTACTGCTGTGTAGGGGCTGCCCCGTGCCTCCCCCTGCAGCATAAGGGAGCAGGACACGCTGCACCTCGGAGGAGCGGTCGTGGAAACGAGGTGCAGGCGGGGGGGGGGGGGGGGCTGCAGTTGCAGAGCACTGAATGAAGCGCTCCCATCCCCAGCCTCACGTCTTAATCACAAGATCGCTCCATTTCCATGGAAACGGCAGAATTAGAGACTGAGGTTTAATGACAATTACCGACGTCGGGCACGTAACTGCTGAACCTGACAGCGCGCCCGCCCGGAGCACGGGGCTGCAGGCCTGGGGAGCGCGGGCAGCCCACGGGCACTGTGCTGCTCAGCCACACCGACCCGCCTGCCAGCCCCTCGCCCTGTGCCCACTCACACACGGAATGGAAGCTCCTGCCCTGGGCTGATTTATAGGAACTGCGCTGAGCAAGGCTCCGCCGCCGCTCGGGCTGTAGGAAGAGGCCTGCCCTCGCTGTGAGTCACGGCGAGGTACCCGATGGCTCCAGGCACCAACACCAACAGCAGCCAGCACACCAGGCTCACGGCTCACACCTGACACAGCAAAGCACTGCGATTGTTATGGGCAGCACAAAGCACAACGAGCGGCTCGGAGCCCAGGCACTAATTACTGTCTCTACCAGGGGGTTGCCCTGTCCAGCCCTGCTGTCGTCACTCCACCTTGCAGCCACAAGTCCTTGAAAACAAAGCTGAGAAGGACCCAGGCAGTAACACAAGCCTTCTAAAGCAAATGCCTCGGGTTTGCAGAACAGCTGCAACGTAAGCTGTGGGGCTGGCAGCATCGCAGAGGTTGCTGCACTGGATTAGGGCGCTCTCAGAAGAGCTGCCCATGCCCTGGAAGCACTCATAACACAGCGCCTGGCACGGGCATCTCCCACGGCAGAGCAGAGCTGTGCCTCTGACTCCTGCCCAGCCCAGCACGGAGAGGGGGCACTGAGCAGAAAGCCCCCCTGGTGCTCTGATGCCGCGGCACTGCGGTGCCCAGCACCAGCACGGGGACGGGCTGGCAGGCGCAGGGAGGTGGCAGAAGGCTCGCACTGCGGCGCTTTCCCTCCCCCCGGTCGCTACACCCCAGCCCCGGGGCCGAAATTGCAGTGAGCCGAGCTCTGATTACATGTCACCACAAGGAGCAGGCAGCCGGTGGGTAACAAATGCTAATGGCGAGCACCATTTGCCACTCCGACTAAATTTAGCATGCTATCTGCTGCCCTGCCCATGCCTGGAAGGCACAGGGAATCTGGCCAGCAGCCAGGCTCCTGCCGTTATAACCACATTCCTCGAGCCCTGCCTGCTGCGCCACGACAGCACCGGCCCCATCCCCAGCCGGGCGGCTTCTCACCCTGCCACAGGGCACGGGGCCGGGGCACAGACAGCACCATGTCCTGCAGACAGACAGCCACACAGGCACCTCTGTCCTCGTGCTGACAAAGCGCCGGGCTGAAACACGGCGCTTACAGCCGATCCACCCCAAAAAACGGGCACGCCTGCGGCCAGAGCCTCCTGCAGCACTCTGTGGGCACCTCCCCGGGGCACAGCCACCCACACCTCCAGCCCGAGGCTGCCTGCAGGGATGGGTACAGGCAGGGGAGAGCCCTTCAGACGCCAGGCCTGTGCCTGCTGCTCCACGCACCGAGCCCTGAGCACCCCAAAGCTGCAGCCAGGCGCCCCCCTTCTTGCCGTGCAGGCCTGCCCTGCCCCATGGAGCTGTGCCACTGATGTGGGGCAGACACACCACGGGGACACTCACCTGGACCAGGCCCACCCCGTGGGATCCCTCCATGCCCACGCTGCCTCCCCCACCCCTCACAGCTCCTCACGCCTCCATGTCCCCACAGCCTCAGCCACGGGGCTGTCACATCGGCCACGGGGCTGTCACATCGGCCACGGGGCTGTCACATCGGCCACGGGGCTGTCACATCGGCCACGGGGCTGCCCTGCCTGTGGGGCCGGCACCATGAGCTGCCGTGGTTCATCCCGGCAGCCGTGAGTCAGGCTGAGGCAGCGAGGCTGTGGGAGGCTGCGGGCTGAGTCACCGAGCCCAGCACTGAGTCACAGCAGGCAACGGAGCCCCCGGGGACGGACGGGTGCTGCCGGAGCGGCCCCGCTGCCCGCGGCTCCCCGGGGACCTGGGCGGCCCGGCTGACCCAGCGGGGACGCGGCAGGAGGTCCCCACACCGCCGCGGTGCTTCGGGGACAGCCAACGGCAGGCACCGGGCCGGCCTCCTAAGAATTAAAATTCAGCGAAATCTCATTAACCACACGTTTATTTTAGTGTGCCACCTAAATGCGGCACCCTCCGCTGGGCTTTGGGACTGGCAGAATGAGCTCAAGGAGAAGAGGGGGACACGGGGCTGCCGCGAGCACTGCGGGGTCGGTGCTCCAGCGGGGCCCCGGGGACTGGGCACAGGGCAGCCGGGACAACTGGGAGAGGAGCAAAATGGGCCTGAGGCTTTGGAAGGAAAGAGACGGCAGCAGTGGAAGGACTCCAGTCACTGCCACAGCCCATTTCTGCAGCCCCCACCAGAACACAAAGCAGGGTGGTCCCAGCCCGCTCCCACCAACACAAGGGGGGCTCCCCCTGCCCCCCAGCAGCACGGCCGTGCTGGGCGGGTGCCGGAGCCTGGCCCAGGCTGGGATTCTGCAGCTGCAATGGTAACGCACAGCACCAAACTCCAAACCCACGTGGATCCTTGCCTGCGCTGCCAGTCCCAACCAACCCAGCCGGGCTCTCTTAAAGCATGCGGCCGAGCAGGAGGAGCAGGAGCTGCTGAAAGCTCCGCGGGCACCCTGCCCCGGGGAGCACAGCGGACACAGAATAAACAGCAAGGACTGCCTGCCAGCCCGAGGGATGGCAACACCCGCCTGGTGTGCGCTGTGATGGGTGAGGACGAAAAGGCCACCGGGCTGGAAATCAGCGGGGGCTTACACATCCCTGCTCACGCTGCTGCAGCCTCAATCAGCAGCAGCTCAGCAGCGACGTGTGCACCTTGCAGCAGGCAGGCTCACGTGCCTCCCCGTGCAGCGGTGGAAAATGAAAACACTTGTGTGAGGGGGGAAAAAAAACAAAACAAACCAAAACAAACTTACATGAAGAAAAAAGGGTTTTTCATTCTGGGTTTGGGGGTGGTGTGCTTGTTTGTTTGCTTGCTTTTGTCATAATGCATCATGAGAAAGACCAACAGTCTGCAGAAAAAACAAAGAAAACAATTTGGCTGAAGACCTAACCTAGCTTAGAGGCTAGTTACACACAAATACAAAAAAAAAAAAAAAGTAAGAAAGGAGAGAAGAGGAGGAAACAGATGTCAATATGATCTTGAGTACAGGAAGTATAAAAAATTGGTATAGGAAGCTGAAAACTTTGGTGAAAAGAAGTCTTTGACAATGCTAAGTACAACAGGAAGCAGCTTTGCAAACTGCAGTACCACCACACAAATGCTGCAGGACGGATACAGCAAAAAATAGCTGCAGCAGATACCAGAGAGCAGATCTGGTCCGTAAGTACTGCACGGGAATCATTAAAAAAGCAGAATGACACCTTCATAACATACAAAGACAAATGCAAAAGTCCAAAGCCATTAGCAAAATATACACACATACATATAAAGGACAATGTTTAAACAACAGAGCTGTAAAAGACATGAGCAACTTGTAATGGTTTTAGAAGAGAGTTCACAGAAGAGAACTCTTTCCTGCTCGTGCTGTTTTTTTTAACACGTTTGGAAATATATTAAATAAATTTTAATAAATTTGGAAATACGGAAAATATTCAGGACTGGCTGAAACAGACTGAAGCTACCTTAGCATACAGAAAACAAAGCACAGCCTTCCCAAGTAACTGTATGCTACCTGGCTTGAAATCGACCTCCTATAAAGCAAGGGGGAGGATTAAACAGAACTGATATTTTTAAACAAAAATTCAAGTTATAGATCCGATTTCATTCTCAAAGGTGTTGAATGTAGCTAATAAAGGCAACTCTCTAAATTTTCACAGAGGCGTGAGTGACGGCCATACGATATTCCTGTTATAAGCCACCACTGAGCAAAGTCACTGATGTTAACACAGCAGGAGCTGGCTAACTCACCCCAGAACACGCCTGTACAGAGCCTTCCGCTGCCAGGTACGGGGATATCTCCAGAGGCTCTGGAGGAACCCCAGTGACCAGGGGAAGCTCCACACAGCTGGGAAAAAGCAACACCATGAGCATCGAGGGTGCACGAGGTGGCAAAGGGAAGAAGCGTCAGGACAGCCTGCTGCAGGGGTCCCCGCACGGACACCGAGCACGTCCTCTTGGAGCCACCCCCAAGGTGGCTCAGCACCCAGCCCAGCTCAGCGCTCCCAGCTCCATGTTTGGGGCAGAGCGACCCCCGGGTGGGCCGGGAAGCTGCCAGGTGCAATCCTCGTGCCTCAGGGGGCCGGGATGGCCGAACAGGAGCAGCACACGCTGCGAACAGCCTGGCTGTGCCCTAGGCTGCGTTGGGAGCACGGCCGTTGTGCCGAGGGAGCGTAACACTTCACCCAGCACCAGCGAGGCTGCACCAGCGTGGGACTCCCCAGTTCAAGGGGGATGCTGAAATACCTGTGAGGGTCCCACCGATGGCTACCAGCGGTTCCACAAGGCCAGAGAGGAGCAAAGCTGCCCGAGGGATCATCGGAAGGACGCAGTCAAACCCTGCTCAGCAAGCAGGCAGCGTGACAAGGAACAAGGGCCCCACACCACAGCTTTGGACTGTAGAGATCAGGTACTGGAAAAAAAACCTCACCACCATGGGACAGCACCTGCCAGAGACGTGCTGCGAGTAATTTCCCTCCTGCAATGTCCTCCAGATAGCAGCCCGGTGACAGCTTGGCTTTGAAGGAGCTGCAGCAACACATCTCTGATACCACGAATGAACTGGAAGCAGACCCAATGCTATTCAGGCCTTTCCCTACGCGATGAAATAACTAGAAGTAAAACCATGGTCAAAAACCAGCTGGTTGATGCTGTAACTTGGAGAATCACAAATGCCCTGCGTTACCCTGCAAGCAGAGCCCATTCAGCTAAAGCACCTTTCTGTACAGCCAGTGCAAGGTATTGTGACCAGGGAGAACCAGCCATCCCGTCCCATCCCATCCCATCCCATCCCGTCCCATCCCATCCCCATGGGATGGTTGCTTAAATCCTAGGAGAGCTTCAAAGGCCAGAGCAGATGAGCAGTTCATCATTAGCCCTCAATGCAGTGCTAAAGCCAAAGAGCTAAACGACCCCCAGATAGGAACAGTCAGTGAGAAAAGACCTGGACTTACAGTAAGTGCACCCGCAGTGGAGTCAGATAACTGTACTGCCTACAGTCTCAGTTTTGTACTTTGCCGTGTGAGGGTGAGGAACTACTTGGAGGTTTTTCAAGACCAGCTGGACAAAGCTCTCATCAGGCTGCTCCGGTGGCAGTGCCGACCCAGCCCTGCTCAGACGTTGCACTTGAGACCTCCCCAAGTCACTCCCAGCCGAGAGGCTCTGTGGTTTTGCACCTCGACATGTTTCCGAGACCAAACTTTGTGTGCCTGGGGAAGGTTTCACCCCAACCACCGCAGCTAAGCAGCAGGGCAGTAGTGCAAACGTTACGGGCTCACAGCGCACAGTAACTTCCACCCAGCAGACTCACCAGTCGCAAACTCCACGTTAAAAAACCAAACAAGCAAAGCCCTGACTGAGCTCCACGTTTAGGTATTTTCTCCTCACAAGAGACACACACTTCGGCCTCACCCCTTAGCCTCCCACAGCCACGACTTCCTCGTGCCCTTCAGTCCCGCTCACCAAATGTCTCGCCCCAATGCCACTGCACAACCCTCTCTCGAAGCAAGGACTACTGAGCAGGAGGGGGTTGGACAAGTTCTTCCACACCCGTTTCCGATGTGCACCGGGCCACGTGCCACGTTTGTGCTCTAATTTTACCCCAGACTTCATTTCCATGTCTTGTGGGCTACCGAAACATCCTTCACCAAGTCCTCCAGAGACCCGTCAGGAGGAGCCCAGCAGGTTCGTACACACGCGGGAGGGAGGACAGCAAACAACCCGGCCTGCACCACGGCAGATGTTACTGAGCTCCACAGGCAAGATCTTAATGGAAGCAAATCTTCAAGGAAGAAAAAAAAAAAAAAAAAAAAAGATTACAGAAAGCTGGCAGGTCCTCAAAGCAATGACGCTAATGGAACAAACAGAAATCGTCCCAGTGCAAAGGAATGTAAGTGTGGTAAGAGACCAATTTGGCTCGCTCACATGAGCTCCTTATTGGTCTCAGACACAGGGAAGCGTGCATGGGGAAAGTGGAAATTAGGTCAGATTAATAAGGATAAAATAGAAAAGAGTGGCATCAGCACCACTGGCTGAACTCAAAATAGCTATGCAAAGAGACAACCAGAAACAAACAGCAAAGAGAAGGTTCAATTCCTATGTACATTAGTTAAAAAAAATGTAAAAGTGTGAAAAAGATTGATTGGCTACGTGGTAGACAGGAAAAACAACAGAGATGTCACTGGCACCGAGAACAGAGCGTTTTATGCCTCTTTGTGTGAATCTTCACTACAAACAGCAAAGCAGTGTCCAGCAATAAGCAGCCAAAGCAATGGAAAAAAAGAAAAAAAAAAAAAAAAAGCAATGTCAGATTTTGATTAACTTGACCCTGAACTGCTTAATTGTCTGAAGCAACCTCAGATCTGCTCAAACTGATGGGAAAGCAGCTACACTGAAAAAGCTAAGTAGTAGTGCCCACCTATAAAAATGAGCAAACTGAGAAGCCAAAAACTCACAGAAACAAAAAATGACAACCTGTAAGTCGCTAGAGGACAAGGCAAACAATAGTACAAGTGGATTTATCAGGACCAAGTTGTGTCTACCCAACGGCAGCTCCTCCTGCAGCACACCAGCAGACCTCCGGCACAGCAGGGCAGCAGATGTCGGTGCCATACACTGAGTGATGTCTCGGACTGCTTCACGTGGTACTTTCAGAATTAATTTAAGGAAGGATAAACCTATTACAGGCTGAGAACAATACTGATTAGATAACCACACTGAGGATATTTATCAGAGATAACCATACAAATTGAAATGAGCACCGACCTGCACTGGCCAGGTTTCTCCTAGGCTCAGCTCTTTTCAGCGCTCTTATTAACAAACAAGCTCCTGAGGAAAGCGTGCTCCCTGAAATTGCAGGTGACGTGAAAGTAAGAGGGACTGCAAGGACTGCAATCCTAACCAGCTTTGTCAAATTGGAGAAACCGCCTGAATAGGATTAAATCCCAAAGGGATGTTTGCGAGGGCCTACCCTTCTGCAGGATTAGTCGGGAACAGGAGAGGGGCCGGCAGCAGCCTTCCGAAGGGATCCGGGGTCACCCCGCAGCGCGGCCCTGCAGCAGCCAGCACGGCCACGGGGCGGGCAGGAGCAGCCCTGCCTCCAGCCCCGGGCACCCCTAGGGGACAGGATCCTGCGGGGAGAGCTGGGGGCACGGAGCCCAACAGGGGACCGGGAAGCACCACGCACAAGGACCCGAAGTTACTGAGCCTGGAGAAGGTTGTGCTGCGGTTTTCAGGCACAGAAGATGCTGCTGCAGAGAGGACGGGGACACTCTGCTCCTCTTGTGCTCGGCAAGTGGAAAAGGTTCGCTTGGAACGGGCTATGGAAACGGCCATTAAACACGGGAAGGGATTCCCAGGAAGGCTTAGGATACACTGCCACTGAGCTGGACAAGCCTTTGTCAGGAAGGCCGGACCTTCCCCGTGACCTCCTCTGTTCAATGTGATTAATGAGAGCTCTAATGAACCCCGGCTTTGCTCCCTCTTCCCCCAAGCCCTCGGGCTCGATGAGCATCACCCCAGCCCTGCCTGCCAGGGAAGGACACAACTCAGACACTGCGACGGGGAGCAGAGACCGTGGCCCTGTCCCTGTCCCTGCACCCCTCTGGGTGACACCGGCGGCACCTCGAGACGCAGCCTCTGCCACCCGGCCCCGCAGCCCCCAGGCTGCATCAATTCCAGTGGCACCCATCCCCAAAACCATTTATAACAAAATCGTCCCTTATCCGCGTTCAGTCGCAGGCCGCTGCTGAACTGCTTCCTCCCCCCTGCCTCCAGCAGGCCAAGCCTCCCTCCCAGGCCCTCCTCCGGGCCCTCCTCTTCTGTCGCATCAGCCGCGAGCTGCTGCCTGCACCCCCGCACGCCGCCTGCGGCTCCTTCCCTCGCTGCTGCAGGGCTGCCTCTGCTCCCCCAAACCACGGCAGCGATCTCCATTTCCCAGCTGCTGAATTCCAGGCAAACACCTCTCTGTTTTCTCCCATTCGTACTTCGTGTTGGAGAAGAGCTCTCTGTAAACAGGCTGAAATCTGCTTCATTATCCCCTTTCAAATTGCTCCTCGAAGCTCCCCTGTGGCTCCGCACCCTCCGGAGGCGCCGACCCCGGCCCAGCCCCGCCACCCGCCCTGAGCCCACCACGCTGCACCCTGTACCCCTCTCCCACCCCTCAAAGCTCTGCAGCTCCGTGCACGGCTCCCTTTGTTCTGCATTTCCACTGCATCCACTGCAGGAGGAACCGGACTCAGACTAGGCTCTGAGGTGTGAACGTAATGGGGGAAAAAGTGGCAAAAGCAGCAGCATCCCACCTGATTGCTCCAAACAGAAGTGGCACAGAGCCCCCAGCCCCACAGCACCCCCTGTGCCAGGACAGCCCCACAGCCAGCCACCCACCAGGCCGAGGAAGAGGCAAGCTCGTGCTAGGGGCTTATCTGAGCAGTTAAAACCCCTTAATTAGGGACAGGAGTCAGCACTGGGCTAACTCTCTGAGTGGTCTGAAAACCAGCAGGACGCAGGCAGCAGTAACCACGCTGCAGGGCTCCCGTCTCGGGACCTGGCAGCCCGTGCTCTGCGCTGCAGCAAGGCAGGGCTCCGGCTGAAATCCTGAAGCCAGCGGCTCGCAGCCCTCCAGGAGCACAGCACGGGCGTGAGAGCAGGATTTCGGACAGAGCAGCCTGCAGCCAGCCAGCTAGCAACGGAGCTCCTGACGCCTGAGAGGATTTCGTCACCACGCAGCTGACACGGGGAGAGCAAGATACCACACGTGGCCTCGGGCAAGAGCTTCCAGAGCGGCTCACGCCCAGCAGAGGTTGCAGCGCTGCGATGCAGCCCCACGGCAGCACGCCTCCAAGGACGGGGGGAGCGTCCCGGCGAGGCCCCCCCAGGCAGAATCCCCGACCCCCCATTCTCTTCTCCCTCCCACCCGTCCCACGCTGCCCGAGGTGCCCAGCACGGGGAGCCAGGCAGCCCCACTGCCCACCTCCCAGCGCCACACAGCAGGACGGAGCCTGCTGGAAACCAACGCAAACCAAAGCTCGTCCTCGGTGGTGTTCAAAGCTCAACCCAGTGGTGTTGGTTGGAGCCTGGACGCAGCAGGGCTCCAGCTCTGGTCAGAGCTGGACAACGGGTCTGAGAGGAACTGGGGCAGGAGGAGCAGACAGACAGAGCACAGGGCTTAACACAGCAACCCCCGAGCAGGGAAGCGGGTTAAAATTCTGGTTATTTTTTAGCCTTCCCGCCTTGGCAGGCTCCTTGCTGAGCGCTCCTCCACCAGCTCAGAAAATCCACCTGGATACACACACCCACGGCTCCAGCACTGCCAGCGAACACCCAGAGCATCGCAGGAAGAGGAAGAGGAGGAGGCAGTAAGAAGACCCTTTCCATTTTCTTGCGGGGCAGTGTAAGCAGAAATAAGACAGATGTGGTTTGTTCGCTCCGCGCAGCTGCTACATGGCAGGCTCTGACCCACGAAGTCCTGGAGGTCGATTTGAAAAATCAGACACCAAGTAGGAGGGCGGGATCACGGAAAGGAGAAGGATTTCTTCTTCTGTGATTCCCAGCAAGGGGTGCAGCAGGAAGCGTGACGGTGCCAGTCAGGGCCAAAAGCTCCATCCATGGGCAAGCTGCCGGAGCAGCTCCTGCAGCCCTCCAGAGGTGCCAAGAGCCCGGGCACTGCCCACAGCTCGCAGGGCTCCAGGCAAGCACTGCCAGGAGCTCCATCGCCCTCCTGGGAAGGGCTGTGGGATCACTGCTCGCTGGCCAGCCTGTGAAAATTAACCCCATGCGAATTTCTCCTGCTGCAGCCTCACCAGGCAGGGCATTTTTACAACCACTGCTGTCTCTGGAGAGAAGCAGACCTGACCTACCACAGACACATACTGCTCACCGCTACTCACCGTGAGTGAAGTGTTTTGGAAGTCCTCACTTCTGCCCAGAGGCCTCAAAGGGTGTAAAGACCTCTGGCTCCCCTTTAGCTGTCAAAAAGCCATCATTAAGTTCTGCTGAATCCTGCTCTCAAGCCCATGGGATCCAAAAAGACCCAGAGATGTAGGGCCTGGCTTCACCCCACCAGATGAAGATCTAAGCTTTTCCTCTTCCTGTGCACTGAGTAGAAAGAGAAAGGCATCCCCAGGTAGTAACTCATGGCCAGATCTCTCCGGGTCTCTCCTTGGACTGGAGGGGCTGACATTGGGGAAAATTGTTTAGCCAGTGTTATCATTTCAGTTTGTACTGAGACATCCAACACTTTTGCAGAAAACAGACAAAAGCCACACAGAAACCCTGCCCAGCTCAGGACAACCTGGGGAGGTCTGTCGAAGCACGAAGCCAAAGCATCCTGTGGACAGGCACTGGTTCTGGTGCTCTTCACTGGGAATTTGATTCATGCTGCTGCCCCGGTCAGCCCATTGCATCAGCAGACCTTCGCTGCACGCCGCCCGTCTGTCACCAGCTCCAAAATCAGCAAAACTCAGCAAACTCAGGTCCGTTTTGCTTTCCTACCCATCGCTGACTGCGCGTCGCCACCTCCTCATCTGTGCCCACGCCGGTGCTCCCGCAGTCACGCCGGGAGCCCAGGGAACTGAAACCCGACCCAGCCAAAACAAACCAGAGCGTGGCTTCCAGCAGCGCCCTGACCCCGCAGCCTGGATGTGAATGCCAGCAGAAGGAAGGGAGGCGAGGCCGGGCAAGAGGAGCCACATCACCCCGTACAGCAGCCACCACGCTGCTGGGCTGAAGGAATTGAGGAAGTGCAGCCACAGACGTCTCCTCTGACGCTCCCACATCCCAACCTGGCTCCTTTCCTGCGGCACACCTCCACGCCCGCATCGTTTTGTCTAGCCACAGCATCAGTTCCCGACCCCTTGGCACCGGAGACCTCTTCCTGCACTGTGACATCTGCAGCTCCATCCTGCTCAGGCTTCACAGACCGTCTTGCTGCTGCTGCTCCATCACCCATCCATCTCAGCGCCAGGCAAGCTCTTTTTCCATTCTGCTGCCTCTCGTCCCTGTTTCGGAGCTGTCCCTGAGGTCAGAGCCGTCGCGCTGCCCATCCACACACAGCATCTGCCAAGCACCCTCACAGATGCTGTAGCCAGGGCGCAAAGCCCCGTTCAGGGGGTGGGGGCCTCTGTCCAAGTGTGCCAGAGCCGTGCCCGGCTGCTCCCCGCGCCCCCAGAGCTCTCCTGCCCTCGGCTCGGGGGCCAGGCCACCACCAGCTCTGTGCTGCATGCGGCCCCTCTGACGCTCCCCCAGGCCCTGTCCAGGCACACAACACGACGTGCCATCGCAGAGGATGCCCACTCGCTCCTCCTCGCACTCCTTCAGCTTCCCCTGCTCCAAATGCCCCCAGAGCACAAGGCCGGGGTGGCCGAAGAGCCCTGTCGGGGTCTGCTGGGGGACTTGGACCTGCCCTGAGCCCCCGGCTCCTGCCCTGTGCTCGCGGCTCCAGCAGGACCTGAGCAGGCTCCGTCCTTCCACCGCCACCCCCGCCACCATTCCTTGTGGTTTCCAAAGCGCTGGGAATTCACAGGCACACACACACACAGGACAATTCTGCAGAGGTCGTGGAATTGGCAGGAAAACGCCAGCTCAGCAGAACTCTCTCCTTCCCCAAGGGTGTAATTTACTCCAGGCTGATTCAGCGGCGTGCGGCCACGCCAGTGCACGGCAGCTCGGGGGGCGGCAGGGCTCCAGTCAGCTCCAAGGCCAGCTCCTGCCTCCATCCTGCACATCGGAGCATCGGGAAGCCGCTCCAAAAGATGCTGGAGAAGGATTCTGAACAGAGCTGTGAAACTTCTGCAGGACTGACTACGATGACAAAGTTCAGACAGGTAAAGTCGTCAGGAAAAAAGGGACAGGAGAGTGCCTTCATCAGCTGGTACCCGCGGCTCTCAGCACACTCACAAACCAGTACAAAAGGTCTGCTTGCTCTTAGAAGGACGCACACAGAAACCCAGGGGCTCGGAGGTGCCCACTGAGCAGCAGCTGCTAGTTACTCGCAGCACGGTGGCTAATAATGCAGAAAAAACCCTACAGGAACAGGCCCTTACGCTGTGACCTACCTCAACACACACCTTACCCAGGTGCCTCACGTTTACCCGACTGGGAAGAAGCCAAACCCTGGGTACGAGGGGTTGATGCGCAGTGCCCAGCAGCCCGTCCTGGTGACACAGCCGGGAACTGGGGCACTGCGAGGCCAGCACCAGCTCTGGGTGCCCGGCCAACGCCAGCCGCAGAGCACAGCTCACCCGGCCACTCTGCTGCCAGCCCGAGGGCTTTTTTCATCGTGTAACTCCTCCAGAGGGGGAACAGCACAAAAACGTAGCGGGGAGCTTCCCAAATTATTCCCTCGATTGATGTTGGGGACAGAGAGCTTCTTGCCCCCCCCTCCCGGCCCCTCAGCCCTCTCACCACGGCTGGCAGCCTCCCCCAAGCTTGTCCAGAAGAGCTGAGCCTCCAGAGGGCTGCAAGACATACATGTGAAAGCTGACAATAGGAAAAAAAGTCCTCGTGGTTTGACAGAAGCTCTGCACGAGCACCTCACTTACTTCTCCTCTATCTTCTGTCTGCTCTCTTCAGTTTGGTTCATCACTTGGTGCACGCTGACCACCTCTGTGCAGCCGTCCTGCTGCCCCAGCACCGACCTCCTCGCTCCTCCATCCTCGGCGCCTCCTCCCACCTTCCTGCCCCATCCTGCCCCCGCCGCCTGCTGCCAGCTCTCCCTGCAGGGCTGGCTGTACCCTGCCCCCCAGTAACAGGCAGAGGCCAGCTCTGCTGCCAGCAGGGGCTGTACCAACCTCTCTACCAAAGCTGCACATCCTTTTGCTTTAAGCACACACAGGAATCTTCTGTAGAGCTCCACAGCTTGCAGCAGTCTCCGAAATTTGGCAAAGCAGCCTGGGATGAGGGAGACGCTTCTTGCTAGCCCCCTGAAAATCTGTCCAAACGCGGCGGTTGGAAAGTGCCGAGCCCCCCCGGGTCCCCTGTGATTCAGCCGGCGCTGGGAACGTGCCAGAGCCCCTCGCGCTCCCCAGCCCCGCGCGCCCAGCAGCCTCCGCTCGCACCGCAGCCTCCGCGCCGAAGCTCGAGCTTCGGAGAGACCAAAATACAGCTCGGTTCCCCCTCCCTCCCACAGCGACAGCCTTAACAACAGCTCAGCTCGCGTCCCAGGAGACGCTGCACCGGCAGGCAGCCACCAGCTCCTCCTGCGCTCAATTTTCGCCACTGTCATCGGCCCCAAACTCCTCTCGTTCCTCCTTGGCAGAAGCCAGGCTCCCCCCGAGCGCAGGGCAGCCCTCCCGGCTCCGCAGCCAGCAACCAACACCTTCGTGTCGCCTCCTTTCAGCAGCGCTGCCTGCAGGAGCCGCAAAGCCAGGGTGGCTCTGCACGACAGCTCCTGCTAACGCATTTCCCCCTCCTGCCAGCCGGCGTTGCTCGGAGGAGCAGAGGCTGCACCGGGGCCTGCCCAGCCACCCAGGCACGCTGCTGCCCAACCGGCCTCCGTCCTTTGCATTTTTAAAACTGAAGGAACTGCCTGCAGGAAAGGGTCTGCTAAGGGAACACGGACAAGTTCTGCTGCGTCCAGCACTCAGCACAGGCAGCTGGATTTCAGATTTCTCTTGCAACTTAAACAGCACAAGCACAACAGCAGCAATGACTACGAGCACAGAATCTGATCAAGAAAGACAGACACCCAGACCCTCCTGCAGCCGTGTGTGTATCAGGCCCAGAGCACACAGTTTAGAACAAGATCTCATCCCGAGCTGCCAAGATGCTTCGAGAAATGACAACTTATCTGCAGCAAAACCCTTCCAGTGCCTCATTGCCCCACCGTCACCTCGGTCCCTGACGCTCAGGAACGTATCGCATTTAACTGCCCTATCGCAGCGTGTTTGCACCGGGATCGCTCTTTAATCCGGTGCCTAACAGGAAAACAGCGATGCAGCAGGATAAGGAAATGGCCTGCGGGACTCCTGCTCCGCCAAAACAGAAGCTGGAAAGAAAGGAGCGATGAGGCCGGGAGGGAGCGGGCGGCACAGGGTGGTTCTGGGCATGGGACAGGCACAGCGCCAGGAGCAGCCCGGCTCTCCCCAGCGCAGCCCTGCGCGATGCAGGTGGCAGCACCAGGACCTGCAGCCCCTCGCCCCTTGCTGTGGGGTTAAACCAGCTGCCCTCCCCCCAGGAAGCACCGGCCCTTCCCAGCTGCACGTGAAGGAATTCTGTTTTCATTCTGTTTTCGCACCTCCCTGCGAGCAGCAGAAGGCAGGCAGAAGGAGGGGAGTTGCTAAGAGACGCACCTGAAGGGCAGCGTGCTCAGCGCCGGCTCACAACTGCTCACGTCCTGAAGGACACGGCGCAGGTAGGCAGCAGGTGGGCACAGGGAGCTGCGAGGGATGCGAGGGGCTGCAGCTGGGCAGGGGGACATGAGGAGCCCCCGGGGCCGTGCAGAGGGGCTCTGTGCAGTGCCCGAGCAGCGGGCAGCTCTCACACAGCCACCTTTAGCGTGGGCCGGTGCTGTCCCACGGCACGGGGAGCACAAACAGGACCAGGCAACGTAATGGTGCTCCCACAGGCCTGCCACCCCGACAGGCACTGGGGGTGGCTGTGGGAGCCCGCAGGAAGGTGGCATCATGGCCCCGAGGTTTTGTCCCCAAGGCAGGGCCACCCCAACCCCCCCAGCTGGGGGTGGCTGCAGCCCCGCACCCCCCCCGGGGCCCTGGAGCTAATCCCATCCCTGCTCATCTCCCTGAATGCCAGGAACGCAATAAATCCTGTAGCAGGGATCCTCACGGAGCAGCCCCAGCCCTGAAGCCCCCTCCTTTCATCGGCTTCCCATTTCCTCCATGCCCATCTCTCCGGACGCCCTTTGTTCTGGCACCGCACGGCACAGACGAGCCCTGGGCTGCTGCTGCCCCTGCGACCCCCCGGGCCGCAGCCGCAGCCCCTCCGGCCCCTGCCCCCTAGCAGCGGCCGGGCCGTGCCGCAGGAGGCGCCCCCCGGGCTGAGCGCGGCCCAGGCCCCGCCGCAGCTCCCGGTGCCCACCCGGCCCCGCGCCCACCTCCGGGGGCAGACACCGAGAAGCCCCCCGGGGAACCAGCACCCCCCGGGGGGGCCACCGAGCACCGCAGAGCCGGGGGCGTTCGGGGCCCCCCCCACACAGCCACCGCCTCCCCCCGCCCCCCGCATCTCCCCCGGCCCCGCGATCGCCCCCCGGTGCCGGCCCCGGGGCCGCCCCCCCCCCCCCCGCTCCCCGCTCCCCGCTCCCCGGGGCGGGGGCCGGCGCCGAGGCCGCTCCGCGCCCCGCAGGCCCCGCGCCCGCCCCCGCGGCCCCGCAGTGCCGGGGGCGGCCGCGGCCGCTGCGGCGGGGCCCGGCCCGGCCCGGGGGCGGCACCGGCAGCAGGTGCAGCGGGGACAAAGGGCGGCGCGGCGGGGCCCGGTGCGGCCCGGTTCGGCCCGGTTCGGCCCGGCCCGGTGCCGCCGCTCACCCTCGATGGAGATGACGTGCTCGCGGATCTGGCTCTGCAGCGCCAGGTCCTCCACGCGCTCGATGAGGTCGTAGATGGCGTAGATGTTGGGGTGCACCGACTCGAAGCGCCCGATCTCGGCGCGGATGGCGGCCGAGTTGGACAGCCCGAACTGCGGCGGCGGCGGCCCCCCCCGCCTGCGGGCCCGACGGGCCGGGCACCGGCACCGGCACCGGCCCGCCCGGCGCCGCCAGGCTCTGCTGCTGCGGGCTCTGCCCGGGCCCGCCCTGGAAGTTCATGGCGGCGGCGGCGGCGGGGAGGGGAGGGCAGGGACGGGACGGGGGCTCCGGGGCCGCTCAGCGCTGCGGGGCCGCCGGGAGCCGCTGCATGGCCGCGCTGGGCGGGCGGTGCCGGCGCTGCGGCTCGGCCGCCCCCGCCGCTCGCTGCGCTCCGCTCCCCGCCGCTCCCCGCCGCCGCCGGCCGCGTCTGCGCCGCCCCCGGACCGCCCCCCCCCGGCGTCACCGCGGCCGGCCCCGGGGCGGGACGGGGCGGGAGGAAGGGGGCTACGGGGGGGGGGGGGGCGGTGCCGGTGCCCCCCCCCCTCTCGGTGTCCCCCCCCCCCCCTCGGTGTCCCCCCCCCCCGCTCGGTGTCCCCCCCCGTGTTCGGTGTCCCCCCCCCCTCTCGGTGTCCCCCCCCCCGGGCGGTGTCCGGTGCCCGCCCGGTGCCGCCCCCCCCGCTCCCACCCGCGCCGGTTTCGCCCCCCGAGCCCCGTCCCGGGCCCCCCGCCCGCTTCGCCTCCCCGCCGGGTTCGGGGTCACGGCGCTGCGCCTCGCCCCCACGAGGTCACCCCTCCCGGGACCGGGGGTGGGTGCCCGGTGGCCCCCCCGGCTGCTGCCCGCTGGCCACGGGTCCCCCGCGGGTGCTGCTCGGTGCCGCTCTCCGCTCCGTGCCCGGACACCGCGGGTGGATGCCCCACGGCACCGGCACGGGGGTGCGGGGAGCCCGGTACCGGGGCTGGGGGCTGTGAGCAGAGCCCCAGGGCACAGCCAGCCCCTGCAAAGGGACCCGCTGCTGGCCAGAGCCAAACAACCAACGCTGTTTGTGCCTCCCTGAGAGCGTGGTTAAAAAAGGGGGATAAAAATGCAGAATAACAGAGCTGGGAGAGAGAAATGTGAGCCCTGCAGCCCCCAGGGGAGAGCAGCAGGAGGCAGGAGGTGCTCCAGGCACACAGCAGCAGTTCCCCTGCGGCCTGTGCAGGGAGAGGCCCCTGGTGGAGCAGGCTGTCCCCCTGCACCCATGGGTCCCACCCGGAGCAGATCTCCACGCTGCAGCCCCCCCATGGGTGGAGGAGCCCCCGGTGGAGCAGCTGGATGTGGCCTGGAGGAGGCTGCGGCCCATGGAGAGCCCCCTCAGGAGCAGGCCCCGGGCCGGAGCTGCAGCCCGTGGAGAGGAGCCCACATGGAGCAGGGGGCTGGGGGGAGCTGCTGCCCACCCGTGGGGGGCCTGTGCTGGAGCAGTTTGGGACTGGGGGATGGACCCCGTGGGACTGAGCTGTGTGGGAGCAGTGCTTGAGGAGCTGCTGCCTGTGGGCAGCCCCTGCAGGCTCAGCTCGGGTGAGCCTGCTTTGCCCGTGACGATAATTGTGGAGCGATCTCCCTGTCGTTATCTCAGCCCCTGAGCCCTTTTTCATCATAGTTCCTCCCCTTCCTTTTTTTATTTTATTTTATTATTTATTTTTTTTTGAGGGGGGTCGTGCCAGGGCTGAGCTGCAGGCAGCATGAAGCCATGGTGGGGACACTGGCAGTGGGGGTGGGCACCGTTGGGTCCCCCCAGTGAAGGCACACACGGGGTGCGCTGACCCAGGGCCTGGAGGTAAGGCAAGAGTGAGCACAGCACACCCTGGCCAAGCGGGGCTCAGCGGAGTGAAAGCACTGGTAAAAAATGCTGAGAAACAAAGAAATTGGGGTCATGAGCCCTGGCTGGTGAAGTGTGATTCAGGAGGCAAAGCACCAAAGAAGGATGGTCCGAGAGAGCCCAACCCAGAGCGGTTCCTTCTCCCATCGCATCAAGAGCCACGGCCCCCAGGGGCACCCGGAGCCCACCTGGGGGTATCGGGGCAGGGGCTGGGGCACAGAGCACAGGCAGGGGGCTCAGGGGGCTCTGGGGACTGAGGGCAGGCTGGGCACAGCCATGGGGGGTCACTGGTGCAGCCCCAGCAGGCTGGAGCATCCCTGAGCCCATTCCGGGGCAGAGGGGCAGGGGTAGGGGGGCAGCACCCGGTCGTGCGATGGGGAGGAAGGGATGGCAAAGCCAAACGAGCTGGGTGCTTGGATGATGCTCCTGGGGGGGTCAGAGCAGAGAAACGGGGGGGCCATGGACAAAGAGATGGCTGGGAGGGCTGCAGGGGCACCAGGCTGACACGGTCTGCAGGGAGCCTGGACACAGAGGAGGAGGAGGAGGAGGAGGAGGAGGAGGAGGAGGATGGCCATGACAACGTCAGGGAGTAGAAAAACTTCTCCAGGCTCAGGAAACCTTGCGGGATGCAAATAGCTGGGTGCTGGGTGCGTGCCCGCGGGACAGCCACCTCCTGCCCTCTTTGTCTCCCTCTTTTGGCCTGTGAGGGTTCCTCCGGAGCTCACCCATGGAACCGAGCGCTGGCTGGGGCTGGAGGCACCTCCGGGCCCCTCTGTTCCCAGCCCTGCTCCAGCAGCACCCGGAGCAGGGCCATGTCCAGGCTGCTCCTGGGATGGAGCCCCCGGCACCTCCCTGCACAGCCCGTGCCAAGGCTCCGGACCCACACGGGACAGGAGTGCATCCTGCCCACCCCCACAGCCAGCACCACGAGTGGTTATTTTTTAAAAAAGACAAAGCACTTTTATGAGTGTCTTGTTGAAAGCTTTCAGAAATTCCACGTTCGTTGTACGGATTGGATCAGCCTCACCTGTACGCGTGTTTACACTTCCAAAGACCTCTTCGTGGATCTGAGTCACCAGCTCTCTCTACAAAAGCCACGCTGACTCTTCCCTACATGTAATTTGTCATATTTAACCACATCTACTCCTATTCTTTGTTATATTTGCTATGGATTTATTTGGTACAGAAGTTCTCCATAGTGCCATGCAGTTCCCAGGCCATGCCCAGAGCCCTTTTGAAGATGTTTATTATTTTTATTTTTATTTTTTATTTTTATTTTTTATTATTTGTATTTTTATTTATTATTATTATTATTTGTGTCTTCCTATTCCTATTGCTGTTGGCAGCAGGCAATGTAACTGCCCAGCTGCAGAGGCACCGAGCAGCCTCCTCCCACATCTGAGCGCCTCCGGAGGGCCGCAGGGGCCGCGGCCCCCACCAGCCCCCCTCAGAGGAGCGATTTTCTGCAGGTCCCTGGGAGCACTGACCCCAAGAAATGGCATTATGCCCAATATCACCACCATGGCTTATGTTCCTCCATAAAACTCTGGTACCACATGCTGAGGCTTCCACGGTACACGTGCCTAAGGAAAGGCCAGTCAGGCAGGGTTGCCGTGTGGGCATCTCCCCGTTCCTCCGCAGTCAGGAACCTTCAGTTCATCACCTCCAGACAAGAGATGACGATGTCCAAAGCCGCTGTCTGGGACTGTCCCTGGGTGTCCCACGTCCCGCAGTGCCAGCAGCAGGCTGCAGCCCCCGGGCGCTGCTGAGCTGCATGCACGGTGCTGCACTGCACGGCTCCGGGGAAGCAGCGACCTTTCCATCACATCGGCAGGGCCAGTGCAGCCCAGGGAGCTCCTGGGGGTCCGTGCAGAGGTTCTGGTGTTTCCCTGAGGCCTGTGGGGCCGAGGCAGCAGGTTCAGTCTTTGTTTATAAATACATGTAGATATGTATGCACCCATGCCTCTGTTTCAATATTTTCCTTTTCTTTCCTGGAGAAGGGACAAGAGAAAAAGAGAACAAAATCCATTACTTTCTTCTTTTCTCCTTACATTTATTCACTGACCATGAACCCTACCACAGCTGGATGAAAAACATTAAAGGATGAACCTAAGCACCCACGCTCATCCTACAACCCACAGAAACCCACGGGGCTGCTTAAGGAGCAGGCACCTTGCCAGCCCGCAGGGAGCCCCTTAGCCTGAGGGTGTTGGCTTCAGATCTGGGTCAGAGCACGGATCTGGGTCAGAGCATGGATCGATACCGTGGCTGTGGATCCCAGCACGGCCCTTCCATCGGCATTCGGCTCCCAGCTCAGGGTCCTGAGTGAGAGCTGGGAGATCTGTAAGGGATGGGTGGTGGTACATGGTATAACCCGTGAGCAGTTGTCCTACAGTTAGTGTTCATAAAGGGTCTGCATCAGTCTGGACAAGTACATGTAAGCAATAATCCTGGCCAGTGACGTTTGTGTTCAGAAGGCTTCGTTTCCTTCAACAGAGGAAGGTCAAGGAAAATCACGGAAAATGAAAGATTAGACTGAAAAACATGAATTTAAATGCAAACCCCAAATGGGATTTCTTAGATGACCAAGAAAAAGGGACAGATTTGAAAATCTGCCTTGAAAGGACCGGCGCCACACATCTAATTTGGGGCTGTCTGGAGCCACGCGCTGCTTTCAGGCGGCGTTTCCCTGTGCTGGTCACGGGGCAGATTTGGGCTGCTCTGCGGTAACTGGGGCCTTGAGGTTAGCAGCACGGCTCCTGGTGAGACATGGTGTCAAAGCATATTTATTCTCTTCCAGATTTGCTCCATCATTTCCCCAGTGAAATGCTGAGGATGCCAGCACTTTCCGAGCACTGTGTCAGCCAGCTGTGCCCCACACGGCCAGCCTCAGCTTCCCGAGCCGCAGGACGCATGGACACGAGCAGCGTGAGGAGCACTGCAGGGGCTCGGCAGCCCCCCGGTGCTGGGTCTCGCCCACTGACCCCTCGTGGGACCACGGAGGTTTTTTTGCCCGCAGCCCAACATTTGGCTGGGATGAACTGCACAGAGGCTGGCTGAGACCTGCAGGCACCTGCGGGCAGGGGACCGACTGCACCCTGCTGCCAAAACATGCGCTCTGCTTGTGCACGCCGTGGCCGGGCTGCGTCTTTATTGTGCTGAGGACAGCAGGGACAAGCCAGCAGCCCCTTGTCCCCTCTGCACTGCCACCAGCCTGGCAGCTGCCCGCACTCCCTGCCCGCAGCACCAGAGCCAGTCCCGCTGGAAATGACCCCTGCACATCAGCCAGCGGGCACGGATGGTCAAGTGGATGTACGCTGATGCCAATAAATCTCCTGCGAATACACCCCTAAATTGAGGTGTTCTTTTTGCATAAATGACATAATTAACCACACAATCTGAGCCCCACTGCTGCCAATCTGGACCTTTGCTGCAGTTGTTGCCCCCGACCCCACGCTGCTCCTCCTTGCCCCGTGCCTGCGCACCCCTCTTGGTGCCGCACGCGTTGCCAGCGGGATGCCACGGGGCTGGAATGTCCCCTGAGCCTCGCCAGGAGCCTTGCTGCCCCTCACCGGGGAGCAGCCGCTGGGTTACACTGGGACATTGACCTGCCAGCTTTGCAGCTCCCTCACGCCGCGTGTACCTGAGCCACGTTTTCTCCCCAGCAGGGTGTTCGGGCGCTGTCACAAATCACCGCTCAGCCCCGGCTCTGAGGAGATTGTAAGACTTAGAAGGATCAAAGTAAGGCATTTTCTCCAAACCTCAGATAACTTTCATGTTTCTTTCCCGAATCCTGACAGGTGTTTTAATAACCGCTTAAAATTCACAATTCTGGTGCCATTTCCCAGCCTGCTCTCACCCCTGCTGAATGCAGCAACACAGCCCCACAGCTGCTGCCCCATCCCCGTGTCACAAAAACCCCACCTCGCACACCCGGGGGGTCCCTACACCACCACCTTGCACATGTGGCCTGGTATTCCTTGCCCATCTGTGCCCCCCAGTCTGTGATTTTAACTGTGTCTCCTACGAATCTTCAGCACCTGTGGCTTTGTGCAGGCTCTAAGACCACCAAAGGAGCTGCTAAATGCCACCAGCACTGCAGAGGTCTTTCAGGAAGGCTTTCAGAAAAAATAAAAAAATAAAAAAATAAAACTGTTGACAAACGCATTTGAATTCATCAGTTAGCTTTCGGAGTCAATTAGTAGCTCTTTATTAGCACTGTACGCTGCTAAGTTTTCAAGTCAAAAAGTCCCACAGCACTAAGTCAAGTTTTTTACTGAAGTGAATCGTGTTAAATCCACACTTTCTTCAAAAATGACGACGGGGTTGTTTGAAAAGGCTGCTCCCACCAGGTGAGCTCTCAGGGGAGGCACAGGAAATCGTTCCTGCAAAGCAAAATGTTAAATTCTTGACTAGGAATTGGAAACAGGATTTACCAGAGGAGAACAGACCAACGGCCATGTCCCCAGCCCAACCGTACGGCTCACGGGGCACTGCTTGGGCGCGGGAGGTGACCCTGCAGCAGCCGAGGTTCCTGCGGTGGTGCAGCACGGTGGGACTGGGCTGAGAGCCCCCAGCCCTGCCAGGGAGTCGCGTCCCCCCCGGGTTTCTCCCTCAGACCAGGCAGCACAGCCATCCCAGCGTGCAGCACATGGGGTCTCCTGACCCGGGTGCCCCTCTCGTGCCGCAGGGCGAGGCGCTCCCCCTGCCCCCAGCAGCTTCCCCACGGGCTCAGTGCCTGCACGCCCACCCGGCGCTCGTAGACCCTGCGAGGCTGCGACCTGCACGGCTCTGCCCCGCGCATGGGCCACAGCTCTCCGCGGAAGCCACAGCCATTAACGGCCAGTAGCAGCCTCAGCATCATGGCTCGCTCTGACTGCTCCCTGTCCCTGGGCACTTTGAGCCTCCAGCAGCCCCCAGTGGCACTGCGCAGCCCCCAGGAGGGCAGGGGCTGTCCCACGCGAGGCGGCTGCACCGGGGGAAGCCACGGGCAGGGGTGGGCACCCACCCACGGCGCCTCCCGTGCAGGTGCTGCCTCGGTCCCCAGCAAGCACATTGCCCACCGCGTGACAACGAGCTCACCCCCTGCTCCCTTCTAGTGCTGGGCACAAACACCGAGCTCCCCTCTTTCACAGCACCGTGCACAGCGTCAGAGCTAACCCCCACGTAGCAGCACGCAGCACAGCACTGCTGACACTTCTTCTATCCCTGCTGGGTTTTTAATCTCCTCCTCGTGTCCTTGGCACGCTCACTTCTCCCTGATGGCTTTAACTTCCCTTATCATTTTTCCACGTACCATAAATTCTGATTTGCAGTGATTTCTGTTTCCAGCCGGCTCCGTTCATTGCGCATCGCTTTGTGTCCCGGGTTCCTAAGGAAACACTTCGAGATCTCATCCAGGGGGGGTTATTCAAGTGGCTGCCCCTGAGGAAGCCTCAGTGAGCTCCGGCAGGGGCTGGGCTCTGCAGGATGACTTTCCAGGGGGCAGCCCCACAGCACCCAGACACGAAGTGGTGGAGGAAGAGGAGGACGAGGATGAGGACAAGGAGGAAGATGAGGAGAACATCATCCTGGTGGTGATGCAGGGTGCCTGTGGCCATGGCAGAGCTGCCCCGTGTCGCCGTGGGGCATCTGGAGGTCCGGGTCCCAGGGTCCATGTGGCCTTGGGGCAACTGCTGGCAGAAAAGCCCCGGGACCACCGGTGCCTGCCCCAGAAAGGAGCTGGGCTGGGAAGAAGTGAGGGAGAGATGGAGCTGCACCCCTCCATCACCTGTGCTGCTGTGGGCTGCTCAAGGAGACTGAGAATGGGAAAAAATGGACCAGGCAGAGCTTCTGCTAGCATGGGGACTCCTGCCCTCAGGAGCCAGCTCATCAGACTGACGGCAGACATCCCGAGGCTGTCTGAGGCCAAAGGAGCATGGGCAGCATCTCCTTGAACTCCTCTGCTCTGGTGGTCGTGAGGACACCCAGCTGTGGACCACTGCGGAGCACAGCACGGTGCCAGCTGAAATCCCGGGGGTGAGGGAGCTCAGGCCTTGCTGCGACCTGGGCAGAAATCCCCCTCCAGCATCTCGCTGGGCGTTCCCTGTAGCTCGATGCCCGAACTTGCAGCCTACACGAGGAGAACATTTTCCATGGCACCACGGCTGAGTGCCAGCCCTGGTCCCCTGCCTCCTCCCGTCACACCACCACGGCACCAGCCCCGTGGGACTGCGGGGCCCAACCCGCGGGACAGGCAGGGCCCTGCAGGCAGCACCGCACCGGGGGGGCCTCTGGTGCTGCAGAGCACCCAAGGGTCCCGCACCGGAGCAGGGCAGCGAGGAGGGGACGGTCCCTGTGGGCGCTGCGTGGCGGTGAGGGGCACGGGGCAGCCACCCCACACCACGTCAGCCCAGCACGGGCAGATCTCTGCGGGGCTGTGGAGGGAGGTGATGCCAGCCCCTGGTGCACCGCAGCCCATGGTGCAGAGCCCAGGGCCCGGCAGTGCGGACGTGCGCCCAGGCAGGTGCCGGCACAGCGCTGCCACCGCCACCCCTCCACCGGCCTGATGCAGCCAGCAGCAGCACCCCGTGCTTGTGCAACCGCTCGTTAGCACCACGCGCCTCCCAGGCCCTGTAATTTACCTTATCAGCACTTGGGAGCAGCAGTGGCAGCCTCAGCGCGGTGCCTCCGTCCTGCTGCTGTCTGATGGAGCCCTCCTCAGCGGGTCACGAGCAGCCGGTGCCGTTCCAGCCATGGAAATCCCCGTTCTGCTGGCAGCAGCAGCATCACGTCACCCACCTGTGACCCTGCACGGCCAACCCCTGCTCCTCGCCACCCGTACCCTGCTGCCCACCCTGAGCCTTGTATGCACGCAGTGCTCTCCTTTTCCTCGTGCTGCCAGCACAAAGCTGATCCGTGACATCAGGAAACTTTCTGTGTCATCAGGATCGGAGCTCTTTAATCTATAATGCCTTGCAAAGCCTTGGAAACAAGGGGATTGGCAAAAGGAGCACTCAGCCGGGAGGCGTGCTGCATGAGGCGACGAGGGGCGAGAGGAACTGCAGCACTGCAGGCACGATGGGTGAAAGTCCCCGTGCCACAAAAAGCAGGGTGCCAGGGTGCCAGGGTGACGTTTGTCATCTGCCAGCCCCGTGCTCGGCACCCTGCAGGCAGCAGCCCCGGTGCTGACACAGCCGCGGTGCCGGGAGCCTGAGGCACCTTCACATGGCAGAGGTGCTGCTGCTATTTTGGGGCCGTGACTGCAACTCAGGGAAACAGCCAACTCCAAACGTTCCTTCAGCGCTCTCTGTGTCGAACAAAGCAGCAGAGGAGGCAGCGCGTGGCCTGCCCAGGAGCTGTGCGCCTGCTGCGTGGCCCCAGGGCCCAGGCCAGCCATGGCCTGGCATACAGGGTGGGCATGGGGGCACGACTGCAGCCGGCACCCCCCCCGGCACGGCCCCGCAGCCGCTGCTGCCAGCAGCTGTGACACCCCGGGGGCACGCCGAGGGCCGGCTCTGTCCCCAGGCCCACCGCACGCCCTGGGGGAGCCTGCACAAAGCGCCCCCAAACAGCAGCGCATGCCTGTCGGTACGGATGGGCAAAGCAGGACGTCCAGCTGGGCTGGTCCACGCTTCCTGACATCATTTTATAAAAAGGTGGCAAACGGGAAAAGGCAAGGCTCGGTAAGGCTGGGCCAGGAGGGGCACCCGGAACGACATCAGTGAGGGTGGGGGACAGCAGCAAGGCCATGCTGGGGCTGTGGGGCTGGGGCTGGTTGGGGCCGGGCACTCGCCCCAGGGGTCCCCGGGTGCTGTGGCACAGCGGGTTCGGGGCTCAGGGGCTGGGGTTCAGGGGCCGGGGCAGGTGGCAGCGCCCATCAGTGCCCCCAGCCCCGCTCCCCGCTGTCTCGCCCCTTGCGCCTCCGTCCCCATCACCACGGCGTGGGCTCTCCCCATGCCGCGGGAGGCTGGAGCTGGCTCCTGTTCATCCTCTAAAGCCTGTCTGGTAAGGCATTATCTGGGAGCGATTATGAAATTGCTGCTGATAAAATTAGTGGATTTCACAAAAAAAAAAAGGAGTGGAATGATAAACAGCAATTACAGAGCAGACGCAGAGAGAACCAGATATCTTGGCAAGCCAGCCCCATTCAAACAACATGTATTTAAAGAGTCGAACACATTCATCTCCCTGGGAATGAAAACTGCAGCCCCAAGCTGAGGAAATGCGGGCTTTGCTCTAGGAAGCAAAGAATCCAAGAAGGATTTAGGGGTCGTGTGTTAAGGTAATTCGATGCAGAACCGTCCCGGGAGCGGCCAGAGCTGTCGCTGGGGGTTAACCAAGGGGGGGAAGAGCGGGGTCGGGAGCAGGGGGGCCTCGTTGAGGGCTGCACCAACACAACGCCCCCGCCAGCAGCGGAGCCGTGCTCAGAAGATGGGGAGGCTGCACGGGAAGGGGGAGCCGCACCGCGGGGCTCAGCCAGCGACTGAGGAGATCTGTGCCTGCTGAGCCTGTCAGCAAGGTTCAAGAAGTGGCAATTATGGCAGACAAGTACATGTGAGGGAGAAAACACCGAGCGCTGAAGGCTCCTCGGTTCAGAGGAATAACAACAACTCCTGGCTGCTGTGGAAACGGCACAGACGCCGAGCAGAAGCACGGTGCCATCCCGGCGCCTTTTAGGTTTGCGATCAGAACGGGTCTCGGTCCCAGGGGGAGCCTCCCAGGAAGGCAGGACCTGGCTGGACGGTGATGAGAGGATGAGAGGATGAGAGGTCTCCTTCGGGGCCGGCCCTGCTCCCCCTGCAGCACCCCTGGGGCTCTGCCCCCTCCCTGTGCCCGAGCAGCCCCCGGTGCCACCGCTCAGCCCAGCTCTCCGGGTCCATCCCCCGGGGTGCCCAGAACGAGGGCACGGGCACGGCCCCCACCCCTGGCACCAGCGGCACAGCTCAGATGGAGAAGGGCACCAGGGATCACCTCATCCGGAGGGGAAGCGCTCAGCCCCTGCAGCCCCCGGGCACAGGAGGGCTGCGAGGGCCATGGCTCAGCCCCAGGCTGCTGCTGGGCTCTGCCCTGCGTCCCCCAGCATCCCTGTCCTGCCTGGGCCGAGACACAGCTCTGCACACAGACTGAGCTTAAAAATAAACCAGGGAAGTATTTTTGCATTTGGTAAAAGGATGAAGAAGGAGGAGGAGGAGCGCAGCAGCAGTGCTGGAGGGGGCTGCGGGAGCTGGTTCTTATTCATGCCCTCACCCCAAGGCAGGCTGCTGGCTGACCGGGTTCCTGAGAAATATTTAGCCTGCCCTTAAAAACCTCCAGTGACGGAGATCCGACAACTTTTGCTCTATTCTGGTGCTCGGTTATTCTTAGAAAATTACCAAACTTCGAGTTCCCCTTCTGGAGGTTCGGCAGCTGATTCCCCTTCCCTCCCCCCCGCCGATCAGCTTTCCCCACGTCTCGGGGCGTTGCGGAGTCGTCGCCGTCTCCTCTCCCAGCTGGAGCCTTCCCACGCTTCCCAGCCTTTCTCACAAGCGAGGAGCTCGTGGCCTCGGCTCGCTCTGCTGCTCGTGCTCGGGGTCTCTCCCGTTCCTCCCGGCCTCCCCCACCCCAGGGACCCCCTCTCCCTCTGCAGCCTTCCTCCAGCCCTCGCCTGCCCCCGGCAGAGCCCCCACATCCTGCTGTGCCCCCCCCAGCAGCGGCTCACCCAGAAATGTTCACAAATTTGACAATTTCAGACCCTTTCCGAACCCAGCAGCGCAGTGTGCTCGCAGCCCCCCTCAGCTCTGTCCCCATGGCCGGGGGCTGTGCACCCCTGCACCCCCTGCACCCCCACAGCCCCTACACCCCTACAGCCCCCACCAGCTCCACCTCAGGGCGCCCTGGCCCCGTGCACCCCCTGTGGCCCCTTCTCCTGCACGGCTCCTGGGGCAGCACCGGGCTTTGCATCCCCGTCCTCCTTCCTGTGGCTCACGGGGGCATTCCCCAGAAACGAGGGCAGCCTGGCCTGCAGGACCACTCACCCTATTTCGGGGTGCAACGCCTCCCCCATGCCCTGGCCCCACGTGGGGCTCAGCGCCCCCCCACCCTGCTGCAGGGGGTGCCGGGGGGCAGCGGCTGCACCGACCCCACAGCACTGCGGGTGCTGGGAACTGGGGCACGAGGTCGGAGCAGGGGCAGCGCGGGAGCGGTGAGAGGAGGAGAGGAGGAGACGAGGAGCCCCCATTAGCAGTCGAGCAGATGGAGACGGCGCTCGGTGCTCGGTGCTCGGCGCAGGCAAGGGAGAAAAAAACCCCGGGAGCTGCAACGTGCCGATGGGCTGCGGAATGGGGGACGTGGGGGAGAGGGCAGGGGGTGGGAGGCAGCACTCACGGGGGGCTGGGGTCTCTCCTAACGGGAATTTGGTGCCCAACCCCATGCTCCCAGCACCTCCTCACACCTCACAGGGAAGGAGAGGGGCAGGAAGCCTCGGCTCCCCTGGCAGCCACCAGGCACGCGGTGGGGCTGGTGTTGGGGTGCTCCCTGGGCAGGGGGCAGCGGCTGGGCGGGGAGGGGGCTAACAGCGGGATGTCAGCCCCACAACAGCTGTCCCTATGGGCAGGGTGCGGGGCAGGGTTGGGGTCAGGGTCGGGGTCAGGGTCGGGGTCAGGGTCAGGGTGAGGGGGCTTTCCCCCCGCAGTACCTGCAGCTCCTCAGCCTTCCTGGGGGCCAGCCCCAGCCACACACCTTAGGGACAGGGAACTGCAGGGAACTGCTTCAGGGCGAGACCTGCACACCGCACCCACCGCCTGCACCGGCACCGGGGGGCACGGCGGGGACCGGGGGCTGCGGGGAGGCCGGGGGCACTGGTGGAGACCTGGAGACCTCCCAGCAGCGGCTGCCGGGTGCCGGTGGCAGAGGGGCCTGGGCGCTGCTGCTCGGAAAGGGATCGAGGGGCGCTGAGGGGATCCCAGCCCAGCAGAGCTCGGCAGCATTTTGGGGCCATTTCCCTCAGGGCAGGGTGCGTGGGGTGGGCCCGGGGCATGCAGAGCCCCGCGGCTTCCCCTCTGCATCCCCACGGAGCGGCAGCGCTGGGAGACGGGGCAGGCTCCGTGCTGAGAGCTGGGAAATCACGGAGGGGTGGAGGGGACCCCAGGGCGAGGGCCTTGCCGCAGGGTTAGAGCACGACCTGCGCGGTCATCCAGGAGACCGAGGGGTGAGCGCGCTGCGCCGTGGAAGCGATTTCACAGGGAAACATCAACGGGCTCTGTGACTGAGCCAGGGGAGATACAAAAAGATGCAATCGCCAGAAGCTGAAGCCAGGCAAATCCGCACAGAATCAGGCAAAATTCCGTCGGGGGCGATGAGCCGCGGGGCAAAACCCGAGGGGTCGGAGCCGGCACAGCCACGGCAGCGCTTCCAGCCCCGGCTCCTTCCCTGACCCCCACATCCCAAACCCCAACCCCCCTGGCTGCCCCGCTCCCCATTCCTGCATCCCCCTAAGGTCTGCTGCCTCCTTTGCCCCCCCGTCCAGCCCCACTGCAGATTTAAGTAATTTTCCAGCAGCTAACAATAAATAAATGCCGATTTTTGCCTCGGCCCCACGGCTCCGGGCTCCCGGTGCCCGCCCCGTCCAGCCCCGCTCCGTCCAGCCTGTCAGAGAACTACAACCCCCGGCATGCCCCGCGCGGGGAGCGCCTCCGCGCATGCGCCGCTCCGCTGCCAGCCCCTCCGCCTCGCCCCGCCCCTCCGGGCCCCTCCGGACTACAGCTCCCGGCGTGCCCCGCGCGGCCGCCCCGGCCGGGCGCTCCCGGCGTGCCCCGCGCGGGCGGAAGCGGAGCGCGGCGCGATGGCGGCCGGTGAGGGGGGCGGGCGGCGGGCGGGGGGGGCCGCGGCTCGGGGCCCGGCGGGCTGACGGCGCCGCTCTGTGCCCGCAGGTCGGTAGCCGCCGCCGCCGCCGCCTCCGCCATGGCGCTGATCGAGGGCGTGGGCGACGAGGTGACCGTGCTGTTCGCGCTGCTGCTGGCCGCCCTGGTGCTGGGCCTCGCCTGGGCCTCCACGCGCGCCCCCGAGCCCGCCGCGCCGCCCCGCGCCGCCCCCCCGCTGCCCGAGCAGGGCCCCAGCGCCGCCCCGGCCGCCGCCCAGCACAAGGCCCCCGGCCCGGCCCCGGCCCCGGCCCCGGCGGGCGGAGCGGCCCCCGATGGGCCGGGCGGGCCGGCGGCGGGGCTGCGGCCCCGGGCGGGCCCCGCGGCCGCGCGGCAGGGCCCCGGCGGCGAGGAGGAGGAGGCCGGGCCCGGGGAGCCCGGCATGGTGCTGCGCCTCAAGTTCCTCAACGACACCGAGCGCCTGGCCCGGGTGCGCCCCGGGGACACCGTGGGGGCCCTCAAGAGGTGAGCGCGGGGCAGGCGCCGCCCCGGGGAGGTCCCGGCCCCGCCGCCGGTGGCAGCCTCGCTGCTAGGGCTGTGGTGGGGCCGGGTGGTCCCCGGGGCGCCGCGGCAGGGGGCGTGCGGGGGGACCGCGCTGGCGGGAGCGTGACCCCCGCTGTGCCCCCCCCGTTGTGCCCCCCAGGGCCTACTTCCCGGGGCAGGAGCAGCAGGTGCGGCTGATCTACCAGGGCCAGCTGCTGCGCGACGACGCCCAGAGCCTGGCCGCCCTGCACCTCACCCACAACAGCGTCCTGCACTGCCACATC
The DNA here is from genome assembly GCF_964035555.1 of Netta rufina. NCBI lineage: Eukaryota > Metazoa > Chordata > Aves > Anseriformes > Anatidae > Netta > Netta rufina. The sequence goes on from NC_140124.1 coordinate 483,301, forward strand.
TCCCAGCACAGCCCGGCCCCCGCGCCCGCCGGCCCCCACGCCTCCGCCGACCCCGTGCACGCCGCCCTCAACGTGGGCAGCCTGATGCTGCCGCTCTTCGTGCTGATGCTGGCCGTGCTCTGGTACTTCCAGCTGCAGTACCGCCACGTCTTCACCGCCACCGCCACCACCTTCCTGGCCGGCCTCACCCTGCTCTTCAGCTTCATGGCCTTCACCATGTACCGCAGATAGCGCTGCCCCGGGGGACCCTCCCGTCGGATCCCCGCGGTGCCGGGGGGAGCTCACCCGCTGCTCCCGAACTCGGGGGGAGCCCGGGCGATCGCATGCGGCCCTGCCGCCCCTGGGGGCCGTGAGACTCAGCGTGCCCGGAGGAGCCGGGGCAGCCCCCAGCCCGCTGCAGGGGTGCATGGACACGCAGCCCGGCACCGCCGGCACCGGACCCTTGCGTGGCGTGGGGCGAAGCGCTCTGCCGGGGCAGGCGGCGCTGCCGGGGGGAGCGGGTGGGACGGGTGGGGGGCCCTGGGGTGCCCCGAGCCCCTGCTGGCTCCCGGTGCCGGTGTGAGCCCCCAGCCCTGTGCCCGTGGTGCCGGGGCCGGGCTCCGGGAGGTGCCAGGCACAGGGGGGGCGGCCCCGGGCCCGGAGCGGGGGGGGGGCTGCACGCCGGGGGCACGCGGAGCCCGCGCTGCTTTTAAGATTAAAAAGGAGAAAAACGGAGAAATGCTGCCAGAGCCTGCGGGGGGGCGGGGCGGGAGGGAGGGAGGCCACGCCCATTCCGCGAGACCACGCCCCCGCGTTGGGCCCCGCCTGTCCTTGAGTCCCCGCCTTTCAGTGTGACCACGCCCCCCGCGCGGCCCCTCCCCTGCAGGCGGGGGGCGGGGCCTCCTGCTGGGTGCACGCGCCCCGCAGCCCCACACCGCGCCTGCGCCCTCAGAGCCGGCCCCGCCCCTCCCGGGCACGCTCCCCGATTGGCCGGAGTTCCTCGCACGCCCCGCCCCGGAAGTACGTCCCGCGCGCGGGGGGCGGTCCCCGGTGCGCCGCGGGGGCTGTCGGGAAGATGGCGGGCTCGGCGGCCGGGCGGCGCTGAGCGCGGGGCGCGGCGGGTCCCGGGCGGCCGCGAGCGCCATGTACGGGGGGGGCGGGGCCGGGAGGGGAGGGGGCGGGGCTGGGGGGAGGGGGCGGGGCCGGGAGGGGGTGGGCGGGGCCGGAACCGGGCCGGGAACCGGGTTGGGGGGGGGCTGGGGCGGGTACCGGGGGGGGCCGGGGCCGGGCCGGGGTCGGGCCTGGACGCACCGGGCCCGGGCCCGGCCCCGCTGAGCGCCGCCCGCTGTTCCCCGCAGGCTGCCCCGGCCGCTCGGAGCCCCCCGCGCCGGCCCGGCCCCGCCATGCTGCGCCTGCCGCCGTGGCTCCGCGCCCTGAGCCGCCCCGGGGCGCGGGGCCCGGCGGGCGCTGAGGGCGGCGGGGCCGGGATCGGAACCGGGAGCGGGACCGGCGGCGGGAGCGGGATGCTGCCCGGCTGCTCGTGCGGCAGGGCCGGGCCCCGCGCCGTGCTGCTGCCGCTGGACGCCTACGGCCATGGGCTGCTGCGCGCCGTGCCCGCCGAGGGCTGCCGGGCGCGGGGCCCCGGCAAGAGGCGGGGCTGGAGCTTCGTGCAGGAGCGGATGAGCTACGACACCTTCTTCACCATGAAGCGCCTGATCGAGCGCTCGCGCAGCGTGGGCGAGGTGCTGCGCTGGGTGACGCAGAACCCGGGCAAGGTGTCGGCCAGCCACTACCCCATCGCCCTGCACAAGCTGGGGCAGCTCCTGCAGCAGCAGCAGGGCCCGGCCGCCCTCGGCGGGGAGAGCCGCGGGCCCGGCGCGGTGCTGGAGCAGCCCGAGTTCCAGACGCTGTGCCAGGCCATCATCAGCGGCTGCCCCAAGTTCGACAACTTCAGCATCGTCAACTGCCTCTACGCCGCCGCGGCCCTGGGTGAGTGGCCCCCGGGGGTCCCCTGAGCGTCCCGTGAGGGTCCCGTGCCTGGGGCGGGGCCGTGGGGTGCAGCAGGCGCTCGGAGGTCGCACGGGGAATGGGATCTGGCGGGTCCTGGTGCGCAGGGACAGGAGCTGGAGTGCGGCTGTGAGCGTGGGTCCTGCTGCCCATGCAGCTGGGGCTGTGCCTGCTGCAGGCAGAGGCTCTGCCTGGGGCACGCAGCGGGATGGAAGCCGAGGGGGCTGCTCCTGCAGGAGCCGGGGGCTCCACTCCCCGCGTGTTCCCTACCCGGGAAGGAGCCTCCCAGCAGCTCTGGGTTCCCATCCCCTGCAGCAGCCTCTCGTGCTGCGGAGCCTCTCTGGCCTTGTTGCCTCCTTTCCGTCCCGCAGGCAGCGTCCCGAGAGCCCCCTCGTTAGCCTGATTAAGGCCTCGCAGGGCTCTGTGTTTTCCTCCCGCCCGGTGCGCAGGGATTACGTCTGGTGGCTGCCTGTGGCAGCAGGAGCCCTGCCCTCCCCGCCCCGCGCTGCTGCTGCCGCCCAGCCGCTGCCTTGGCTCTGTGCTGCCCGTTCCCAGCTGCCTGGCGGGGGCCGTGCAGGAGTCGGGGCCCTGCCAGAGGCGGGGGGAGGTCTCTGCCCCCCGCGGCCTCGCGGTGCTTTGTGTGTGTTGGCGCCGAGCTGCGGGCTGTCGGCCGCCTCTGCCCGGAGCTGGGCTCCCCCAGCCTGCTCCGGTTTTGACCCACACTTTGTTCCCTGAGCCGCCCCTCCCTGCTCAGCGGCTCGTTAATAAAAGCCCTAACCCGCCTCTCCGAGGGCTGCTCGGGGAACAAAGCAGCTGCTCAGACCAATTCTTCACTTTCCACCTCCTGACCGCTTCCCGGCTGACGGTAACGCGCAGCGACGTGCCCCATGCTGCCCGGCTCCCCTTCAAGCCCTTTTAAAAACCCAAATCTTGTCAGCTGGCGCGGGAGATCAGTGGGCTCCGGGAGCCTCATACGGCGCGCGTAACGCTCCGTGCGCCCGCTGGAAATATCCCTCCTGACACGCCAGGCTTGGCCTTTGCCATTTTTCGTAACCGCGCTGCGCACGTGGCCTCTGGTGGCCTCTCGTCCCTCTGTGGCTGAGTAATGAGCCCGGAGCTGGGGAAAAGTGAGTGAAAAAAGCTCCCTGGGGGCTGAGTGTGAAGGACTGCATCCGAGCTACAAAATGTGAAAGTTGGAAACGTGCAAAGAGCATCTCCAGCCGCACGGGCAGGGGTTGTTTGGTAGCGTGCCGATGCCTCGCCTGTTCTCTAAACGAGGCTTTGAGCGCCTCGAGATGCGTTACTCAGCCTGGGGAACTCTGGGGCCCAGGAAATCCGCCTTGTTTTTGCAGTTAAGTCAAAAGACTTCTGCATTGGTGGGGTGGCTGGGGACGCTCTGAGGGCTCTGAGGGGTTTGCCCCGCAGTGCTGCAGCGCTGACGGCCTGGCCCGCTCTGCCAGAGCCCTGCGCTTCCCTCGTCTCCCCCCTGGCCCACACCCCATGGCAGACCCAAACTCCTCGGGCTGCGTTCTCGTGCCCCGGCCTCGCGGGCACGAGGAGAGGGAGCTGGCCCGGGGGGGCCCTGACCCCGTCCGTCCTGCAGGCCTGCCCGGGGAGTCGCCGCTGGTGCGGGTGCTGGAGGAGGAGTCGCGCAGCCGCCTGGGCCGCTTCAACCAGAAGGACGTCTCCATGGTGTTCAGCAGCGTGATGAGGCTGCACCCGTCCAGCCCGCACCCCCTGGTGGAGTCGTGCCTCAGCAGCCTGGAGCGGCACCTGGAGAAGGAGCGGCACCCCCAGACCCTCTTCCTGCTGCTCTCCTACTACCGGCTGCGCGCGCAGGCGCTGCAGGGCCACCCGGCCTCCGACCAGCAGCTCATCAACAACCGCAAGATCCTGCGGCTCGTCAGGCACACGCTGGGGCAGGTCAGCGCCATGCGCGAGCACGAGCTGGCCCTGCTGGACGAGATGCTGGCCCTGTGCGCCCAGGAGGCCAACAACAAGGCCCTGGAGGCCATCTTCAGCTCCCAGCTCTTCTACGAGAACCGCCAGGAGCGATTCATCCGCAGCATGGCAGGTAGGGGCAGGGTCCTCCCTGGGGCTCGGTGCCCTCTGTGGCCTCACGGCCTCCTTTCCAGCCCCAGAGCTCTCCTGGGGCTGTGCCAGCACCAGCTGGGGCCGTGCAGAGCTCCAGGCCTGCAGTGCTGGCAGCTGGAGCCCCAAGGCTTCTGCAGCACCCTGTGGGTGAGCGCCTGCCCTGCCCCTTGTGCTGTGTGCGGGGGCATTGGGCTGCTCCCTGGGGGCTCTGCAGAGCGGCCCCTGCCCCCTGCGCTCCGGGGCTCTTTGCCTGGGTGCCCGGGGCAGGAACCCCTCGGCCAGGAGCCCGATGACTTCGTGTTTGCCTGGGAGCTGCTCGGATCCTGGATCCGTTGCCAGGCTCCTGTCGCCTCCCCCTGGCCCTCGCCTCTGGGGAGCTGCAGCCCGGGGCCGGCAGCCTCGTGACGCCCGCGGCGCTGTGCCCCGCAGAGTGGCTTCCCCGGAAGGCGGAGAACCTGACGCCCTACACCATGGCCCTGATCGCCAAGTACGTGGCCCGGCACCGCCTGCGCGAGCCGCGGCTGCTCGATACCATCGCCAGCTTCCTGCTGAAGCGCGGGGAGCAGCTGGACAGCAAGGTGAGCCTCGCGCCCGCCCCACGCCCGGCACGGGGCTGCCCGCGGGGCCCGGCCCGACTCCGTCTCCCTCCGGCCGCAGGTGATCCAGAAGCTGGTGTTTCCCTTCAGCCGCATGAACTACCGGCCCTCCAACCACGGCGAGCTCTTCCCCAAGCTGGAGGCCATCCTGGAGCAGAAGGCGGGCAGCTCGCCGCTGGCCACCGTCAACATCCTGATGTCCATGTTCCAGCTGAGCCACTTCCCGCAGGCCGTCCTGCACCAGGTCTTCTCTCCGGCCTTCATCACCAACGTTATGAGTACGTCGCGCCCTCCCCAGGGTAAACGCGGCCCTTAAGGCGTGGCGGTGAGGTGGAGGTGGGTCTGGACAGCCCCGGGGCCGAGCGGACCCCTCGGGGGGTTGCTCGGGGGCGCGCGGCGGGGCGCGGGGAGCCGCGGGGCCGCCTCCAGCCGCCCTTTCCCCCGCAGGCAGCCCCTACGCGCTCATCGTGCGCCGCTACCTCTCGCTGCTGGACGCCGCCGTGGAGCTGGAGTTCCGCGACTACAGCGGCCCCCGCCTCGACCCGCGCTACCGCGTGCTGATGTTCGAGCACGCGCTGACGGCCGACGAGGCCAACAGGAAGTACAGGTGAGGGGGTTGTGGGGTCAGCACCGGCCCCGCGGGCACCCCGCCGCCTGTCCCCTGCAGCACGGCGCCGTGCGGGGCCGGGGGGTGCCTGTGGGGCGGGCTGGGGGCCTCGTGAGCCTGTCCCGACCCCTCTTTCCCTGCTCAGTTACAAGGGGCTGGTGGCCGAGGCGCTGCGGCAGCTGGTGGGAGAGGAGTGCTACCGGCAGGACGAGGTGCTGCCCCCCGGATACTGCACAGGTAGCTGCCGGCCGGGCCGGGTGCTTGGCTCCACGGCACTCGGGGCGGCCGCAGCCCGGTGCCTCCGGGGTTTTCTCGGGGCAGGGCCGGCCCCATTGCTGCTCGCTGCCCCCCCAGCACAGTCCGGGCAGTGCGGGGCTACCTGGGGCCGTGGGGCTGGCACAGGGCGGGTTCGCAGGCGCGGCGCTGACCCCGTGCTGTCCCCGCAGACTTCCTGCTGTGGATCAACCGCTCGGGCACGGTGCTGCCCCTCTCCCGCGTCCCCGCAGCTTCCAAGGCTCCTCCTGCCCCCGCCGCGGCCTCCCCCGCCGCCGTCTCCTTGCGCTCCAGCGTGCTGGCCCTCACCTCGGACTTGCAGGACTTTGCCCCGTTCGCCCCGGAGACGCCGGGCAGCCCCCCGGCCCCCCGGGAGAACAACCTGGCGGGGCGCTTCCTCTCCACGCTCTGCCCGGCGCCGGGGGGGCCCTGCTACCAGCCCCCCGCGGACTATTACTGCGGCCTGAGCAAAGAGTCTTCCCTGGAGAGCCAGGGCAGCTCCACCCTCAGCAGCCCCTCCGAGTGCCTCTCGGCGCCACCCGCCGGCACCCCCGACTGCTCCCCGCGGGGCTCCGCCACCCTCTTCCAGTTCCCCATCGGCAAGATCCTGGAGGAGGAGGCGGCGGCCGCCTGCCCCCCCCGCGAGCACGGCTGCTTCCAGGGGGAGCAGGCCCCGGAGGAGGCGGAGGGACGGAGCCCCCCGCCCGCCGAGGACGCCTGCCCCCCGCCCTCCCCGTGCCGGCCCAGCCCCACCAGGGGGCCCGGCGAGGGGCCACCGGCAGCCGAGGAGATCCAGAGGTACCGAGCACAGCCCCCGTGCCCCCACCCCATGCCCTGTGGGGTCAGGAACCGGGGCGCAGCGTGTCCCACACGGGGCACGGCTCCCCCACCACCACGGGAGGGGGGGGCCTTCCCCTGCTGCCCTCCTGCGCAGTCCCGGGGAGGTGGGTGGGGATGCAGCCCCCTTGGGTGCAGCCCCCTTGGGTGCAGCCCGCGGCGCTGCCCTCCTGCCACTGCTGTGTCCCTGCAGGGTGGTGCTGTCGGTCAATGACAAGTGGCATTACTGCCAGAACTCCGACATCCTGGTGGGCTCGCGCGCCATGCGGGACAGGCACCTGCGGCTGCTGGGCTACTGTCTGGTGCAGGTGAGTGCCTGCGCGGCTCCGGCCCCTTCTCCTGGGGCAGAATCCCCTCCGCATCGCGGCACGGGGCGGGTGGTGGGAGCTGGTGTCACTGCCAGGGAGCTGCCCCCGTGCTCCCTGCTGCTTTCTGTCCCTCCCCAGGGCTCTCACGGGGCTGTGTTGGCAGGACGCGCCCTGGCACCCTGGGGGAGGCACGTGCTGTGTCCCCATTTGAGCAGGGGTTGGCCCGTCCCCTGTCACCGCCGTGCTGCAGGGTCCCCGTCCTGCCCCTCCGTCCCCCAGTGCTGCAGGGAGCTGGGCAGGGGCAGGCAGCTCGGCCTGCTCCCAGGCTGATCCCCCAGTGGCTCAGTGCCATCGGGGTGGGGGTGTCACTGGCTCTGGCCTCCCAGTGTGGGGGGGGCCGTGGGATGAGCCCCCTGCTGTGACAATGATCTTGGAAGCTGGGTGGCTTTGTGTGGTGGCAGCGAGCTCTCTGCCAGTGCCTCGGTGTCTGCGTGCACTTTGGGTGTTCTGCGATGTGTTCAGGAGGTGCCTGGCTGGGGGCTTCCTGCCACGAGCACCCTGTGCCCACCCCGCGTGCCCCCCGCAGGCAGTGCCAGGCAGCAGAGGGCTCGGACACCCCAGCAGTGCCACGCGGCTCTGTGGTTCCGCTCCCTGTGCTCGTGGTTGCTGAGCTCTCCCTGTTCCTTTGGGCGGCCCTTACAAAAAGGAGGTCCCCGGGCAGTTCAGTGTCTTCCCGAGCTCAGGCCCTGTCCCAGCTCAGCTCTTGCTCTTCCTGTCCGAGGTTTGCTTCCTCCTGGGCCCCCTGGGGCGCTGCCTGGGGCGGGCTGCTCGGTGCCACGGCCCCGTCCCAGACGTTTCCAGCACTGGGGGTCGGCTGTTCCCTGGGTAACCCGCCCCAGTGTCCAGGTGTGCTCACGGACAAAGCCCTTTCTTACACATCAGAAAACCTGCTGAGGTTTAACTAGGATCTCCCGTATTTTAGGTGTGCCCATTGCCTCGGTCCCTTCCCTGGCACCACTTGGGGTCTGGCCCTGTCCTTACCACCTCCTCCCTGTGGGTGCGATGCCCCCAGTCCTTCTCCAGCCTGAGCCTGTCCCGGTGCCCGGGGCTGTTCTGGCCGCAGGACCCGGCCCTGGGGCCCTGCCAAGGGGCAGCGCAGGGACCTGTGGCCCTGTGCCAGCCGTGGCCCTGCCCCCTGCAGCCTCGTTAGGGCGCTCGGCGTCATTTAGCTCGTTAGTGAGGGTGTGAAATGCTCCTGGCCCCGTGCTGCCTCCTGGGGCGTGCTGCCAGGGGCTTGGCTGCAGCCAGACCTCGCGCTCAGCTCTCAGCCCTCAGCCTGGCAGCTCAGCCCCCCGCAGCCTTTCTGTCCCTGCCCGTGCTGTGTGTGCCCCTCGCTGTTCTCTGCGGCTGGGGATATTTGGGGGGGGGCTGTGGGAGCTGCCCAGCAGGGCAGACACCCCCCGGCTGCGCTGCTGGGCCAGGAGCTCTCCAGGCTCCGTGCCCCGTCCCTGCAGGGCGCTCTGCGTCGGCCCCGCTTCTCTGTGAGCTCCTGGGCAGGCGGCTGGGGGGGCTGAGCAGCACTGGGTGCCTGTGGTGTAACGGGGACCCCCCCAGGGCCCCCCCCTGCCACATGTGGGGCACTTCCCCCTGGCCCCTTCCGGCCCCGTGCCCAGCTGCCTCTGCAGGGCTGGAGCCTGCGGTTTCCTCGGTTTCCTCCATCCCCAGGGGCAGGGGGGGCAGGGGAAGGTTTCCTCTGCAGCCTGAGAGTGCTCCGGGGCAGCACCTGTCCTGTACCCGTTCTGGGGGGTGATGTGATGGGGTGGCCCCCCTGCTGCCCCCCGTCACGCACCAGGGTCTAGGGGTGCAGGGGAACGTTTAGGGTCCCTGGTGGGCTGCAGGACAGCAGCGTGTGGGGTCAGGGTGAGCGGGGCTCGGCCCGGGGCTCTCCTCTGCCGGGGGCTGCATGTGGGGGGCTGCTGGGCCCCGTCCCCCGCTCCGTGACCACAGTCCCAATCCCATCTGCGGGGCAGAGACCCCAGGGCCGCCCCCTCCCCTCTCCCAGCGGCCTTGCAGTTTGTGGAGGAGGGAGGAGGAACCGCAGGTCCTGCACCCTGCGCCTGGGGCGGGGGCTCCAGGGGGGGCTGGGGGTGCAGCCGGAGCTCTGAGCCCTGCGGGGTTCAGCTCTGCCTGGTGTGGGGGGGCTGAGGGGGGGTCGGAGGCAGCCTGTGGGGCTGCACTGACGCCCCCGTCCCGTTTCAGCTGCCCTACACGGAGCTGGAGAAGGTGAGTGGCATCGAGGAGGCCAAGCACTACCTGCGGCAGAAGCTGAGGGAGCTGCGCTTCTGAGGGGGGGGCTCGGCCCTCGCCGGGTGGGCGCTGGGGCGGGCGCAGAGCCCCTGGTCGGGGCTGGGGGGGGGGATGGAGCCGCCCCCTTCCCGTGGGGAGCGGGGCTCGGCCGCGGGCACCTGCTGCGCGCCGTGGGGCCGGGGTGGTGTGAGCTATTTATTGCCGTGAGCGTGGGGATGGGGGCGCGACGGGGCCGCTGCGTGGCGGGGCCGGGGGCTGCGTGGCCCCTGATGGCCCCCCCCGGCCCCGGGGTCGCTAGAGGGGTCTGGTGGTCCTGGGGGATGGGGGGGGGGGCGCCAGGGCCCCCGAAACACTGCTGGGGGGGGGAGGCTCCGCCGGGCCCCCCCATAGGGGCAGTGGCAGCCCCGCAGTGGGGCAGGAGGGGGTCGGGCAGGGCCGCGGCCACTTGCACAGGGGCTGCTCCCTGGGGGGGAGGAGGGGGGTGCTTGGGACGCGGGGGTTAAATTTACAATAAAACTGGTGAAAAGTGTGCAAAGTCCGGTCTCTTTATTTGTCCGAGGCTGCGGGCTGCCCCCAGCCCCAGGGAGCTGGCGGGGGGGGAGCCGTGGGCCCCAAGGCCAGCAGCCCCCCTGCCACGGGCGGTGCGCGGGTGCTGCCCCCAGCCCTGCCCTGGGCGCTCCTCGTGCCGCCGCGCTCGCTGCCAAGCTGTTTGGTTATTGCCAGTGCAGTTAAATTAAACGCGGTGGCGGTCGCTTCTAACGCCTGATTGTCGGGCCGGGGTGGCAGAGGAGCTGGGGCAGGGCACGGGAGTGCTGGGGGGGCTCTGCCCCACGGCGCGGTCGGGACGGGGCCGGGGGGGGACACCAAAGGCACGGGCCCCCCGCGCTGCAGCGGCGGCGAGCAGGGTGCCCCGGGGGGTCCCCGTGGGGTGAGGCCGCGGGACGGCTTCTCTTTGGCAGGGGGCCCCCGGCTGGCACAGCGGAGCCCCGGGGGGCACGGGGGGCGTGGGGGGGCCCGTCCCCGGCTGCGCAGCCGCTGCCCCCAGCCCCGCGCGGGGCGGCAGCACCGGGGCCCCGTGGGCGGCTCGCGGGCGGGCACAGGCTCACACCGGCATCGGCATCTCGTTGTACTCGTCCACACCTTCCCGCTCGTCGAGGATGGGCTCGGCCTCGTCTGCGTCCAGCTGGGGGAGCGGGGGGCTGAGCGTGCAGCGGGGGCTCCCCTGACCCCCCCCCCCCCACCCCCCTGACCCCCCCCGTGTCCCTCCCCGAGGAGGGCAGCGCGGCGCACGGCGGGGCCGGTACTTACACACTTCATCTCGCGGTCGGTGAAGATGCGGCTGAGCAGGCACATGCGGAGTGGCACCGTGAGGATGAGGATGAAGGGGAAGGCCAGGGAGGCCACCGTGGACATGACAGCCCACAGCACGGCCAGGCACGCCAGCTGCAGCCCGGTGAAGAGGTGCATGCGCAGCGTGCGCACCTGTGTGGGGATGGGCGTCAGGGACAGGGCGCACGGGACCCTGCATCCCCCCCACCTCACCTTGCTGTGCCCCCACCCTGGGACCTGGCTCCTGCAGCCTTCTTATGTCCCCCCCTCCCCTCCCTAAGCCCCAAGGCAAAGGTCCCGCAGGGGCCCTGGTGCCCCTGACCCCGCTACAGCCCAGGGTGCCCCAGGGGAGGGTCCTGCACCCCACCAGGCAGAGCATGGCCTCTCCCACCCATGGCACCCCCCCAACCCCCCCCTTCCGACCTTTTTGACGTAGGGGACATCAGGGTGGTGCTTGGGGGGCATCAGCAGCAGCTGCAGGCGCTCGTAGAACTGGATGCCGTTGAGGGAGGTGACGCCCATGTAGAGAAAGATCCCGAAGAGCACGGCCAGCGGGATCTCCTGCAGCAGCTTCCCGATGACGATGGACAGCCCTGCGCAGAGGGGGTGTTTGCGTGGTGCCCCCGGACCCCTGCACCCCTCCCAGCCCCCCCCCCACGGCTGCCCAGGCCCCATGTCCGTGTGGGACCCCGGCGGGCAGGGCTGGACCTACCGACGAGCACGGCCACCAGCAGCCCGGTGACGCGCTGCTCCTTCACCTCCTGGATCTTGGGCTTGTCCCCGGGCGCCACGGCCTTGCTCATGACGGTGAGCGCGTTGGCGTGCGTGACGGAGCGCACCGTGGCCGCGGCGAGCCACGGCAGCCCGAAGAGCGCGAAGAAGCCGCCCATGGCCACGATGAGCAGGAGGTCGAGGTGGAAGCCAGAGCCCTTCTGCAGCATCCGCTCCTTCTTGCTGATGATCAGCCTGGGCACAAGGGCGGACTGTTGGCATGGCTCAGCACGGCATGGCATGGCACAGCTTGGCAGGGCTCGGAACAGCACAGCGTGGCTCAGCACTACACAGGATGCTATGGTTCAACACAGCACGGCTCGGCAAGGCTCGGCATGGCAGTTTGGCACGGCTCAGCACAGCATGGCACAGTTTAGCATGGCACAGTTTGGCATGGCTTGGCATGGCATGGATCAGCACAGATTGTCACAGCTCAGCAAAACATGACGGTTTGGCATGGAACAGCTCAGCATAGCAAGGCACGGCACAGCACGGCACGGCACAATACAGCACAGCACAGCATGGCACAGCATGGCACGGCACGGCACGGCACAGTAAGGCATAGCACAGCACGGCACAGCACGGCACGGCACAGCACGGCGCCCCCTGCCCCGCTCATGCCCCGCAGGGTGCTGCTGGGCCCCCATCCCGGCCCCGCTGCGCTCACGTGGTGATCTGCGTCTCCATGAAGATGAGGATGAAGACGAGGATGGCGGGGAGGCCACTGGCCACCATCATCCACACGGGGAAGTCGCTCTTCTCGCCCAGGGGGTTGATCACCCAGCCCCGCTTTTCCGGGGCCGTCACCGAGAACCCGCTGGGCACGCTCAGCTTCTGCGGGGGGCACAAAATAATGGGGGGGCACTGCGGGCTCTGCCCCCAGCTCCCTGGGAGCGAGGAGGCCCCTGCCCCACACTAGGGCACAGGGGCACCCGATGGGGCTGGACCCCCGGGGTTGGAGGCAGGGGGATGCCAGGAGCCCGAGGTGGCCGAGTGACACCCCTGGGCCCAGGAGGGAAGGGGGCTGCGGGGGTCCCCCCGTGGCAGCGGCCTGGTGCTGACCTGCGTGAAGGTGTCTTGGATGCTGTAGTCCACCAGCACCATCACCAGGATGGCAATGGGCACCCCGAAGTCCCCGATGAGCCGCCGAATCTGGAGGCAGAGCAGCGTCAGCCCGGCCCCGGCCCCTGCCCGCCCCCCCTCCCCCAGCTCAGCCCTTGCCCCCCAAAGCCGGGCTCACCCCAGGGCCCCGCGCAGCGCCCGCGCCGCCGTCCCGCCTGCCCCACGCACCCGTCCGGGGAAGAACCGGCTGTTCTTGAACTTGCGCAGGAAGAAGGCGATGAAGAAGGTGCCGGCCATGAGCACCAGCGAGAGCAGCGCCGTGTTGGGCCGCCCCGTCACCTTGGTGGTGGCGCGGCCCCCCGTGCCGTTGGCCGGGGCCGTGCTGCCCTCCTGCCAGGCCTCCGCCTCCGTGCCGTTGGCCCTCGTGCAGTTGTGCAGGGGGTGCTCCTGGAAGATCTGCGGCAGCGGGGGGGGGGGTCTCAGGCCTGTCCTGGCCCCCGCACTGCCCCGCAGGCGTCCCGGACCCGTGGCTCACCTTGGCCAGCTTGGAGAAGGTCTCGTAGATGAAGATGAGGGAGATGAGGAAGGCGAAGATCTCCTGCGTGAAGCGGGAGACGAAGCGCACCAGGAAGCTGCCCTCGAAGGCCACCATGACCAGCACGATGAGGATGAGCCAGAAGCCGATCCAGACGCGTCCCACCAGGTACTCCAGGTCATTGGAGGTGCAGAACTGCGGGCAGACAGACGGACGGGTGTCAGCAGCAGGGACAGCCCCAGGGCTGGGCGCAGCACCCAGGAATGTCCTCCCCGCTCTCACCGTGAAGAAAGCCTCCTCGAAGACCAGCAGGGGCCCCGAGAAGCCGATGACGAGCAGGGGCTGGGCGCCCAGCAGGCAGAAGAGCACGCCCTGCAGCGACGTGGAGATGATCAGCTCCGACACCCCGATCAGGTCGTGCGTCTTCTCCCCTGCGGGCAGGACAGGGTCAGGCACAGCAGGCGGGACAGGGGCCGCGGCGCCTCCAGGCGCACCGCCTGTCCCCAGCAGCACGGCACGGCACACCCCAGAGCTCACCCAGCAGCCCTCCGAAGGTGATGGCCGGGGACAGCGCGGCGAAGTAGATGAAGATGACGGCGGCGATGCACTGCGGGTTCAGCGCGTCCCTGAAGTCGCTCAGGTACTTGGGGTAGCGCCGCCGCACGTCCCGGATCAGCCCCCCGAAGGGCCGGCCCGTGCGCCGCAGGGGATCGTCCTCGTCCTCGCCCTCGCCCTCCACCACCTTCAGCTTCAGCAGCGCTGCACCCGGGGCAGAGGATGGGTGGTGAGACCCCGCCACGCCGCCCAGACCCTGCCCGGCCCCGGCCCCGGCGGCACCTTTCTCCTCGGGGGACTTGGGCTCCAGCAGCAGCCTCCGCTCCTGCTCCTCCCTCTTCTTCAGCATCTCGCGCTGGAAGTGGGCGACGCTGCGCAGCAGCTCCTCGCCCTGCACCTCCGAGGGCGGCAGCACCACGCTGCAGTCCAGGAACTCGTTGATGGCGTTGAGGAGGTCGTGGCGGTCGTCGGCCAGGTAGGCGGCCTCGTGGAATTGCTGCGGGACGGCGGGGTCAGAGCCCCCGGTGGGGGACTCGGGCAGGGGACGCGTCCAGGACACGTTCCCAAAGCCGGGACGCGGCCCAGGAGACGGCGCTCACCTTGTCGGACATGAGGGTGGAGATGGAGCGCCCGATCTCGTGGTAGTCCATGTGGGTGCTGCTGGGCCCCAGCAGCACGAAGAGGAAGCGCACGGGGACGGGCACCTCCAGCACCGAGTCCAGCTCCACGGCCTCCTGCAGCCGCACGAAGGCCATGGTGGGCTGGTCCAGGAACTCCACGCAGCCTGCGGGGTGCCCGAGGGATGCAGGGGGTCACCTTGGGGTGCCTGGCGTGTGGAGTCCCCCCCCACCCCTCCTCACCACCCCTCCATACCCACAAGCACCACCGTGGCCTCGGCGTTGTCCGGGATCTTCTCCAGCAGCTTCAGCTCGTGCTTGGACTTGGAGCGAGTGATGCCAGCCGGGGGTGGTGGGGCCAGGACCTCCCTCTGGGGGGGCAGAGCTCAGGTCAGGGCCTGGCCTGAGGATGAGGAGCGGCAGCAGGACAGAGGAAGGTGCAGGGGGGGGGGGGCCGGGCTCACCTCCCGCTCCACGTCGATCCGCGTGTCGTGCTCCACAGCGTGGCCGGCGATGAGGGGCTCGGTGACGGCCGGCTCGCTGCCCTCGCCCACGTGGTTGGTGCTGTGGTGGTGCACGAGCAGCGAGCCCAGGCTGCCGGCCGAGATGTTGCGGGGAAAGGAGAAATCCTTCTCGTCGCTCGGGTGGCTGCGGGACAAACCCAGGGCTGTCTGCGGCGGCCCCATCTCTCCGCGTGCCCGAGGGGCTCCTGGTGCCAACTGCCCCGGGGGAGCTCCCAGTGTGGACCGGTGGCACCAGGGACAGTGCTGTCCCCGCGGCCGTGGGGAGCAGAGCTCAGGGGAGTGGGAGGCTGTGGGGTCGCTGCCCCCTGCTCACCTGTGCTTGAGCAGCAGCGCCCGCAGCACGTTGGCGCGGTCCTCGGCCCGGATCTGGTCGGTGATGACCATCTGCTCCACCACCTGGTGAGCCACCCCCGGCAGAGTCTTCTGGTCCAGGTCGAGGAGCACAGCACCTAGGGCAAGGGAACGAGGGCTGAGGTGAGTGGGGCCAGGGGTACGCCTGCTGCACCCTGAGGGGCTGCCCCCCTGCCCTACCATGGGACAGGGTCTTGCGCAGCTCCAGGAGGCTGCGGAAGGACAGCGAGGCCACGTGCGGCTTGCCCCAGCGGTCCGTCTCCTCCTCCACGTCCTCCTCAAACTTGATCCAGCGCGCCGTCTCCTTCCACTGCAGCTCCTGGTTCTTGTCCACCACCAGCTCGTTCAGCTCCACGAACACCTGAGGGCACAGGCGGGTCAGCGGGGACACCCCAGGGCAACGGGGGGCCGGGCGCTGGCAGCCCCCCTTCACTGGGCCCTGAGCGAGACGGCTCCTCTGGGGTACCCTGGCGAGCAGAGGGACCCCCGCCGTGCCCCAGCTCCCCCCCGGGTGCAGCCCCCACCTCGTGTGGCTGCCGGTCCTGCTTGCGGTGCCGCGTGCTCGGCTCCTTGTGGTCCTTGCTGACGTGGACAACCTGCACCTTGGCGCTCTTCCGCACGAGGTGCCGGCGCACCCCGGGCACGTCCTCGAAGCGGTGACCTGCCAGAAACGGGGACGGATGGAGGTGGGGGCAGGTGGGTAACCCACGGGGGGCACGGCCCCGAGAGCCCCCCGCACCACGCAGCCTTGGGGAGCCCGTCCCCGGCAGTAGCCCCCCGGCAAGCTCAGAGACTGCAGCTGGGGCAGGGCAACCACCACCACAGGGCCGGGGGCCAAGGGAGCAGGAGGTGGGACTCGGCCAGGGAGGATGGGGCTGCGTTGGCAAGCACCTGCACAGCGAGGAGCAGCCGCCCGTGCACCCCTTGCCAACGGGCTGCGGGTGCGCTGAGGGCAGAGAGCTCCCCAGGGAGCTGTTAGGGCAAAGGCAGCCCGGGAAGTCCCGGAGCTGCAAGCTGGAGAGCCCCCGGGGGAGGCATCGCCGCCGCCTCCTGCTCCAGCCGCCCTGGGTGCCAGCCCCTGGCCGCGTGCCACTGGCGCTGCTCCTGCCCGTCCTCGGCGCCCGGCATCCCCTGCGCCCACAGCCTGCACCCAGCCCTGCTTGGCCCCAGCCCCGCGCACGGCTCCGGCTTTGAGGTGGCCAGCGCGGCTCCGTGCTCCCCAGCCCCCCTCGCCCGCCAGGCCCAGAGCCCACTCACTCTTCATGTAGTCCAGGTCGGCCGAGGCCAGCGTCTGGGCCTCCGACTCGTCCGTGGGCATCTTCTGGTACTGCGCCTGCTCCGCGCCCGTCATGCTGCCGATCCGCCGCCTCTCGTGCAGGTTGTAGCTGCGGTGCCCCGGCTGGGACTTGGCTGCGGGGCGGCCGGGGGAACCGGCTTCCTCGGCGGCCGGGCCCTCTGCTGAGCGTCCCTCCTCAGCATTGGGGCTGCAAGGCAGGCACCACCCCGGGGCTGAGCCCCTGCTGAGCCCCACAGGACGGGGCACCCGGACCCCCGGCCCCATCGCTCACCTGGCTGCCCTGGCTGCCTTGGGGGACACGGCCCTGCAGGGCTCTGCCGGGGGGGCTGGCGGTGCCGGGGGTGCTGCCGGCTCCTCTGCGCGGCGGTCGGCCGCCTCGTCCTCCTGCAGGAAGAACTGCGACCAAGGGCAGGGGAGAAATTGGCTCCCACGGGCACCAGCAGCCCCCCGGCCCCCGCGCTCCCTGCCCCGAGCGGCCCCCACCTGCACGGCCTCCGGCGGGGCGCCCTGCAGCAGCTCCTCGGCGGAGCGCTCCGTCTCCGTGTCGCACGCCTCGTCCTCATCCTCTTCGGCCTCCTCGATGGTGGGGGTCTCTCCGGGGGCAGAGGCGCGGGGGCGCTTCTTCTTGCCCTTTTTGGGCGCTCCCTTCTTGCGGCGGGCGTCGGGGGGCAGGTGCGTGGAGAGCGGGTGGTGGATGTGGTGGGACGACTGGCGGTGATCTGGGGGGACGGGGCGGGGTGGGCGCGCTGCCTCCCCGCTCGCCCTGCCCGGGGCCCTGCCCGCGCCCCCCGCCCCACTCACACTCGAAGTCCTCCTCGCCGTAGCTGCGCCCGGCCTCCTCGGCGTTGCGGGGGTGCGAGTCGCTCAGGATCTCCTCGAAGCGCTCCACGCCCAGCGCCTTGTTCAGGTCCTTCTCCTCCTCCTCCTCCTCCCCAAACTTGGGCGAGCCGGGGCCCAGCGCATCCTGCTCGGGCTGCGGGGGGGGGGCGCGGGGCTGAGCGGACACCGGGACCCACCGAGCCCCCCGGGCTCCCCGACCCCCCCCAGCCCCTCCGCGCATCCCCGCGCCCCCCGGTGCCGCCCCCCGGTGCCGCGCCCGGTCCCTGTCCCCGCCGTGCCCCGGGTGCGGGTGCGGTGCGGGGGGGGCCGGGTGCAGGCGCGGCGCGCCCCGGCCGGTGCCGTCCCCACCTGAGTCATGGCGGAGCGGCGCGGAGCCTCCCCCGGTGCTTCCCCCGCGGCGGCGGCGGCGCTTTATGGGGGCGGCCGGGAAGGTCACGGCGGCAGCGGCTCCGTCCCCCCCCCGCCTCGCCAAATATTGACGGAGCCGCCCCGCGCCCGCCTCAAGGTGACAGCGGCGCGCAGAGGGCACCGCGCCGCGCCCGCAGCATCCCGGCACCGCGCGCCCCCCCCGGTAACGCGCGGCGCCCCCCCGGTACCGCGCCCCCCCCGGCGTGTGCGCGGCGCCCCCCGCGCTGCGTGGAGCCTGCCCGGCCCCCCCGCCCCCCCCCCCCTTGCACCGTCATCCCGCGGGCACGCACGGCCCCCCCACCACTCCCCTCCCCGTTCTCCCCCCCCCGGGCCGTGCCCGGGTCCCGCTCGGGGCCGCGCCGCTGCCGCCGCCCCCCCCGGGCTGCACAAAGAGGGGAGGGGGCGTTGCCAGCCCCCCCCCCATGGGCAGCTGCCCCCACAAACACCACAACCCAGGAGGCCCCAAAGGGCCCTGCCCTTTGAAGCCGGGCAGAGCCCCCCCGGACCCCCTCCCGGGGGCTCCCCCCACCCCCAGGCTGCGCACGCTGCCCCCACACCCCAACCACCAGCCCCCAGCTCTGAGCAGCCGCAGCGCCCTGCTGCCCCCCCCCCAGGACCCCCCCATCGCTGCCTGAGCTGTGAGCGCAGCCCCCAGCCCTGGCCCCCAGCCCCGTGCCCCCGCGCTGACCCCTGGCCGAGGACCCCCCCCCCAGTGCCAAACCCGCCCCCAGCCCTGGCCAGGCGTCACCGGGCACCGGCGGCCCCCTCCGTGGGTCCCCGGGGCTGAGCCCTCCCCATCCCAGGAGTGGCTCTGGCGGGCAATGCCCCACGCCCCGGGCACGCTGGTGGCACTGCCACCGGCCCGGCACAGCCTCGGGACCCAGGATGGATGGGGACAGGAGCCCGTGGCCGGGCAGTGCGGGACGCGAGGCCAGGGCTTACCGGGGGGCTCAGGAGGAAATCCATGGGTGGCGGAGCACTGAGGAAGGGGCCGGGGCCACAGCGCCTGTGCCACCCGCAGGTCCCATCCCCGATCACGTGCCGCGGCGATGGGGCCTTGCCCAATGGCTGGGGGCAGCCATCCCGCGTGCCACGAGGGGTTAATCATTAACCCCGCTCCCGGCAGCCCCATAAACCCCAGCAGAGCCCCGCCGTGTGCTGGCACCGGGCACGGCACCGGCAGAGCCTCCCCTCGAGGGCACCCCCAGGCCCACGGCAGCGCACCGGGCTGGGCACCGTGCGGCCCCGCGGGCAGCCCCTCGCTCCAGCAGGGCCGTGCCGTGCCGTGCCATCCTGCTCCATGCCGTGCCCCAGGATGCTGCGGTTCCCCAATCCTGGCAGACCACCTCCCGCAGCCCCCCGGCCCCCCGGCAGCACTTACGCTCTCGAAGGCCGACGAGACGATGTGGTGGATCTCAGAGGACACCTGGGAGTGGCTCATGACGCTGGCCGCGGGGCACGCTTAGCCCTTCTCCTTCTCACGGGGTCTCAGAGGGCGGTGTTGGGACAGCATAACCTGGGGGAGCAGAGCGGGGGGCTCGGGGGGAGGGCTCCCCGTGAGCCCTGCGGGGCCGTGCGGCTGCCCAGCCGTGCCCCAGAGCCCCGCACCCGGTGCCACCCCCAGCCCCGCAGCCGCAGCAGCCCCGGCAGGGCGCCGCAGGGAGGGCGGCCGCGGTTGGCGTCCCTCCGGCTGACCCGGGGGCCGGGGAGAGAAAGAAAACAGCGGGGCGGGCTGCGCCCCGGGGCCGGCTCCAGCCGGGTTTGTCTTGGCCGCGGGGTCCGAGCAGGAGAGCGGGCGCCAAGACAAACGCCGGAGGAGAGCGGGGCCCAGGGCTGGGCTTGGACGGGGCCCAGCCCCTCGGCGTGACCCTGAGCGCGCTGAGCCCGGCCCCGCGCGGCACGGACCCCCAGACTGGACCCCCAGACGGGCACCCCCGCCACCCTCCTTCACCCCAAACCCCTCCTCCAGCCCCGCGCCCCCCGCGCCCCCCACTTGCCCTCGGCAGCTCCCCGGGCCCCGGCTGAGCCCTGGGTGCCGGCGTGCCGGGTTTATTGCGGCGGGCGGCCCCACGTGACGGCGGGGACCGCGGAGGGTGGTGATGGATGACTGCGCCTCACATGGGCGCCTCGCCGCCCGCACCCGCACCCCTCCCGCCCCCCACCCCACACCTGCGACCCCTCCGTGCGCCCCACACCGCCGCCACCCCGCACGTGGGGTGCTGCTGCCGCGGGCTGCTGCCCCCCCCAAGGCTTTAAGGGGGCTGCTTGCCCCCCAAACCCCGCTGGCCGTGCCCCCAGGAGCGGGCGGGAGCCGCCCTGAGCCACTCTTTCCACACCGTGGGGTTTTCCAGGAGCCGTCCCCGCAGCCCCGTGCCCTTGCCAAGGTGGCTGCTGCCCATCAGCAAGGGGAGGCGAGGCGGGGGCAGGCACGGCCGCAGATAAGGACGGTGTTTGTGCGCCGCCCCCGGCCCGGGGTGCCTGGCCGTGCCCTGCCAGCACAAACACCGCCACGGGCGGCACGGGGCCACGCTCCCCCTCTCCCCGTCCCGTGCCCGGAGCCGTGGCCGGCCTCGAGGAGCTGCGGCCTCGGTGCCCGCCGGGACTGCGTCTCCTCGGGCCCTGCTCAGCCGCGGTGCGGTGCCAAGCCGGGCACGGCGCGCTGCCCGCGGCTGCTGGCTCTGGGCTCGGCGCTGCCCGGCTCCGGCTGCTCCCTAATCCCGGGGCCGGAGCCAGAACATCCACATTCCAGCCGAGCGAGCGCAGATTAGCGACCTGACCTGCCGGGGCGCCCGCCAAACCGCCGCTGCCACTCCCCCGCCGCCGGCCGGGGCGCGGGACGGGGAGCCCCGGTGTGTGCCCCGCAGCCCCGGGGAGGGACACGTCCCGCGGCCCCCGCGGCCACCGCACCCTGCAGGGCATGGGGACGGCCGGGGGCTCCCAGTTCCCATCATCTCTGCAGGAACTGCATGGCTCTGGTCTCACCAGTGCGCCCAGCAGGGCTGGAAATGGGAGGGGGACACAAGCTGGTGCCTGCTCCGGCAGAGCCAGGAGGACCCCCAAAATGCCCCCTGAGTTCCCCCAGCCCCTAGGGCTGCAATGGGGGGAGGTGAGGGGGGAGGGGGGGGTGAGCTCTGCTGTGCCAGGCAGCACCCGGGCACGGGGATGGGGAGGATGAGCCACCGGACAGCAGCAGCACGTGCTGAGCACGCAGCGGGGGCACAGGCACCCAGAAGAGCCTGGCTGGGCGCAGACGGAGCCTCCACGCGGCTCCAGCCCTGCTGGGGGGGCACGGCCACGGTGTCCCCATCCCAGCCACACCGGGTGGGCAGTGCCGGGCCCCCACCCAGGGGTGCCAGGTCTGGTGCAGGAGCGCGCTCGCCGCTGCCCTGAGAGGCTTTGCTGCGTTTAATCCTGGCTGCAGCTCGCAGGGCTTAGAGCCTCGTAAACACCTCTGGGACTGCGCTGGGCAGAGCGCAGCTGGGAAGCGGTCCTGAGCCGTGTGCTCATGGCACCGGGGAGCCGTGTGCTAACCCGCCTCCAGCCCCTGCACGCCTGCCCCTTGCCCAAAAGGGGGGCTCCGAGCACTGCCCCACTCCCCCGGCCTTCGGCGGTGCCACGGCGGGGACCCAGCAGGACTGCGGGGCCGGCAGAGCCGCAGCACCCGGCCACAAGGGCTGCGGGCACCCTTGGCTGACCCCGCTGGAAAGGGTGACGGGCGCCAGGCCCTCTGCTGCCCCGCTGGGGCTGAGTCACCGCGAGCGCGGCCGGGCGGAAACGGCTCAGCAGCTCGTGCCGCGGCCGGGAGAGGAGCCATGAGGAGCCCTGAGTCAGGCGCTCCCGCACCGGGCACCCCGCTGGTCCCGCACCCGCTCCCCGCAGCCCCGCGGGGCCGGGAGGACGCCCCGGTCCCCGCACCCCCCAGACCCGCAGGAGCCCCCCGGGGCCCGGTGCCCCCCGCAGCAGAGCCGGTCCCGCAGCGCTCCGCGTGCGGCGTTTCCCAGGCCCTGGCGCGGCACAATGGGCTGTTGTTTGCCGGGAACAATCCCGCTCAGATAAGCAGGGCAGGTCCCCGATAGGGAGATAGGGCTGCCAACACCGCTCTGCGCCATTAATTACCGCCTGGCTCCGCTCGGTGCCTGTGCGTGAGCCGGCTCTGCTGCTCCCGCCCCGGTGCTGCCGCCGCATTCCTGGGGCCAGCCTCGACCTGCCCGCCTGATCCCGCCTAAGACGATTACAGGGCATCGTCCCGGCCCCGCGGCACCACGCCTGGTGCTCCCGGGGCTGCTCCCGGCCCCGCTGCAGCACCCAGCAGCAGCTCCCTGGATGCAGCACCCCCACCACCACCACCACCACCACCGCTCGTGCCCGTGCCGCTGGCCACCCACACGCAGCCCCGTGCCTCTCCAGAGGTGGATGCCCCAGGCACTCATCCACGAGCCACACGTTTGTGCCCACAGGCCAGGGAGCAGCCTTTGGTGGCCGCTGCCCCAGGTTTTGGAGCCTCATCTGCAGCCTGGCCACGGGACCCAGCCCAGCCACCGCTGCCCGAGCTGGGCCCGCTCCATGGGCACTGCCCCTGGCATGCTCCGGGTGCGCTGCCACAGGCTCAGCGCGGCGCTGGGCAGGCTGTGCCCTGCACCGGGTGGACGTGTCCCAGCCCCAGCCCTGCCCCGGTCAGCGGGGCGAGGAGCCCCGGTGCCACAGCCCCACACGGGCACCCAACGGGGGCTGCGTGGTGATGGGCACCGCTGACCCCGTGGGGCTCCTGGGGCCTCGTCCCCCCGGTACCCCTGCTGTGAGCAGCCAGAGGTGACGCTGCACCAGGTCACCAGCAGCCGTGGGCCCCCCACCCCTTCTCATGGGGCTTTTTTGGGGGGAATGTCCCCATTGTCCCCATTTCCCATTCTCTATGCACGGTCCCCCACCCATCTCTCTGCACATTGTGTCTCAGCGCACCCGAGGGGGACCAGGGACAGCCACAGCCCCACAGAGCTGCATGCACTGCCCCGACCTGGTGGGATGGGGTCCCTGTGCCCCCATGGAGAGCAGGCTGGGGGTGCTGAGGGGGCCAGCACCGCGGGGAGCCCCCACAGCCCCCAGCCCCACACTGTGTGGGTCGTGGGACAGCCCCCTCCCTCTGCAGCAGGTGGGCTGCCCTGTCCCTGTCCCTGTCCCCACCACTGCACCAGGAGCTCGGTGGTGACGAGGAGCCCCCAGGGGAGCGGGGCTGCAGCCTTGGGCACAGCTCAGCCCGGGGCACCCGGCCGCCCACCCCATCCCACGGCAGCAGGAAGACGAGGAGGAATTTGGTGGCTGCAGCCGCTCGCTAATCCCCCTGCTCCTGCCCAGGACATTCCTCAGCTCCGGGCGCAGCAGCCATTTGGGGCAGCACGGCCCCAGCCCGGTATCACCGTGCCAGCGGCACCAGCCCATGACCGGCACCCCAAGGCTGAGCTGCCTCCGCACCCCGGAGTGCCGGGCTCACCGTGCCCCCCGTGGGTCACCGGCGTCACCGGCACCTGCAGTGGCCGTGCGCATGCAGCCACCCCTGAGCCCCCTGTCCCGGTCCTGCCACCCCCCCGCTCACCTGGCGGCTCCGTGTGGCCCCGTGAGCCCCCGGCAGAGCCGGGCCTGCAGCGCAGGGGGTCGGGGAGCCCGCGCCTGCTCCCAGGGCCATGGCAGGCGGCGAGGGATGGAGCGGGGCCCGCTGCCACCAGCACGCCACAGCCACCCTCGGCACGGCTCCCGTGGCCGCCGAGGTTCTCTAGACACTGCAACTTCAGAAGCCGCCACCAAAAATATCCTCCTCCCCCCGCTCGGTGACCTCAAAACAACCGGATCCAGGGGATGAATCACGGCGCTGCTCCGCGCGCACGCCCACACGCGGTGCCACCGCCACGGCCCCGGGGGGCCGGCGTCCCCCCCCGGCAGCACGGGGACACGGGGCCGCCCGGGGAGCTGCCGGCCAGACCCCAAGTGCCCCAGCCCAGGGGGCTCCGTCCCACGGCAGCCCCTGCCCCATCCCGAGGGCTGCGGCCACCCCAGGGTGCGCCCGGGGAAGGATCAGGCGCAGCCGCACCGCGGGCTCGGCAGGGTGCCCGGGGCCAGGCGCTGGCACAGCCCCTGCCCCCCGGCTGGGCTGGGGGCTGCGTGCCCACCCTGCCCCTGCCCGGCCCCACTCACCCCATCGCCCGGCGCCGCGCTCCTGCTGCTCCTCGCTCCCGTGCTGCAGGCCCCGAGGGAGCCCCCGGGATAGGATTGTGCCCCGTGGGGCCGGGAACCCTCGGCACAGCCCCTGCCGCGGGCTGAGCTGGCCGCTGTCTGTCTGTCTGTCTGTCTGTCTGTCCGCCCGCTCTGCGCTCTGAGCTGCCAAGTGCCCGGACAACGCCGGGAGCTTTTATACCGGTGCGCGAGGAAAAAAAAAAAGCAGCAGCAGCAGCAGCAGCAGCAGCGAGACTCTTTGTTCCGTCAAGCCTGTAACAGGCCACTTTATCCAAACACCGCTCCAGTGCCAAGTCCCAGTAACTGTTCTGAGGCAGCCACACCTCTGCGCGCGGCGAGGCTCCCGCTGGGCACGGGGGCCGGCGAGAGGCGAGCGTGGCCGGGCTGGGGGCGGCCGTGGTGCAGGAGAGGCTCCTGCGGGGGACGCGGGGAGGGTCGGGTGGCACCGGGGCACCGCGGGGAGCAGGACGCGCACCCGGCTTCACGGCACCGGGAGCCAGCATCCTGCAACGGGACAGGCACCGGGCGAGGGGCACGGGGGGACGCAGCAGCAGGAGATGGGGGGCTCAGGGGGGGGCAGCCCCGTTCCCTGTGCCCGCTCGCCGGCTCCATCGCGGTGGGGTCGGGCGGCGAGCCCGGGCTGCGCGGCGCTGCGCTCCCCGCTAATGACAGGGCTGTGCCGGGGCCCGGGGCCAGGCTCGGTCCCACGGCTCCCGGGGGGGCTCCCCTCTGCCCGGCCCCGGGGTCACCGTCGTGCCCCCGCGCCCGTCCTGGCCCCGTGCTGCCACCCCCGGCCACGTCTCCGCCAGCCCCCGGGGGGCTCCCCGGCGTTTCTCGGTGCCCCGTGCCCGGGGGGAGCGGAGCAAAGTGGGGCAGGGGAGAGGCGGCACCGCTCGGTGGGCAGCCCACGGCCACGGGGTCACCGGGGGTCACCGGGGGTTACTGGGGGTCACCGGGGGGTTACTGGGGGTCACCGGGGACACCCATGCAGGGTCCCCGCCGAGCCCCCCGGCCGTGCCCCGCCAGCTACGGGTGCGGGCAGCCGGGGGGGGGGCTGCACACCCACCGGTGCTACCGGGGACACGTCTGGGGGGGGCACGGCCGGGGGGGGCTGCCCCTCGGGGGGGTCCGTGCCACCGGCTGGGCTCGGGACCGAGCGGCACCGCGGGGCCGGAACCCCCCCGGGGTAACCGAGCGGGGTCCCCACCCCCGCCCCCCCCAGCAGCCCCGGGACCGTCCCCAGCCCCCCCCGAGGCTGCCCCGGGGCGGCGGCGGCACCGAGCGGCGGGGCCGGGCCCGCGGCGCCGTTCCCCAGCCCCGGAGCCTTGCGCAAGCGGCGGCCCCGCGGGAGGGGGGCACCGAGCCCCGCCGGGACCGGGCCGGGGGGGGGCGGCCGGGGGAGACTCGGGACGGCACCGGGGGAGCCTCGGGGCTGCACGGGGGCCCCGGGGGCGCGGAAGGGCGGAGGGGAGGGCCCGGGAGCGGCCCCGGTGCGGGCGGGGACCCCGGAGGCGCCCCCCACCCCCTCTACGGGCGCCCCGTCGGGGCTGGGAGCGCGGCCGGCAGGCGCTGAGCCCCGCGGGGCTGCCCGGGCCGGGCACTTACCGGAGCTCCGCGCCGCGCCTGGGCCGGGCCGGGCCGCTCTGTGCGGGGCGGGGCGGGGCGGGGCGGACCCGGAACCCGGCCCGGGAGCGGCACCGGGCGGCGGCGGGGCTCGAACCCGCGGCCACGGGGACAGGGAGGTGGGGGGGGGGGGGGGCGCGGGGGGCGTGGTCACCGAGTGGGCGGGGCCGGCATGGGCGGGGTTATCGCGGGGGCTGCCGGGAGGTGTGGCTGCAGCGGGGAGGGTGTGGCCGTGCCGGGGGGCGGGGCTATCGCGGGGGCTGCCGGGAGGTGTGGCGGTGCCGGGAGGTGTGGCCGCACCGGGGAGGGCGGGGCCTGGCGGGGGCGGGGCGGGGCGGGGCGGGGCGGGCGCGGGGGCTGCCGGGAGGCGCGGCGGGGGCCGGGCGGTGCGGGCCCGAGCGGAGCGATGCAGAAATACGAGAAACTGGAGAAAATCGGGGAAGGTGCGGGGGGGGCGGGGAGCGGGGCGCGGGGCTGGGTCCGGGGCCGGGGCCTGGGCCGGTGGCGGCGCGGCGGTGACCGGGCTGCCCGCAGGCACCTACGGGACCGTGTTCAAGGCCAAGAACCGGGAGACGCACGAGATCGTGGCGCTGAAGCGGGTGCGGCTGGACGACGACGATGAGGTGAGGGGGGGAGGGGAGGGGAGGGGAGGGGGCCGGGACGGGACCGAGCCGGGCCGTGCTGGGCAGTCCCGGGCCGTACCGAGCTGTACCGGGCTGAGCCGAGCCAGGCCGGACCGGGCTGGGCTGATCTGAGCCGTACCGAACGGTCCTGGGCCATACGGGGCCGTACCGGGCTGTGCCATACTGACCCGAGCCATACCGAGCAGTCCCGTGCTGTACCGAGCTGTACCGGGCTGATCCGAGCCAGGCCGTACTGAGCCATGCTGATCTGAGCTGTACCGAATGGTTCTGGGCCATACGGGGCTGTACCGGGCTGGGCCATACGGATCTGAGCCATGCTGAGCCGTGCTGAGCCTGCCGGGCTGATCCGAGCCGTACCGGGCTGAGCTGAGCCGTACCAAGCAGTCCTGTGCCGTGCTGAGCTGTGCCAGGCCGTGCTGTGCCATACCGAGTGGTCCCGTGCCATACTGAGCTGTGCTGTGCTGTGCTGGGCCATACCGTGCCATGTTGTGCCATGCTGTGGCGGGCCATACTGCATGGTCCCATGCCATACTGAGCTATATTGAGCAGTCCTATGCTGTGCCAGGCCATACTGAGTGGTCCCATGCCATACCAAGCCATGCCGGGCCATACTGAGCCATGCCGTGCCATACCAAGCCATACTGAGCGGTCCTGTGCCGTGCTAGGCCATACTGAGTGGTCCTGTGCCATACCAAGCTGTGCCGTGCCGTGCTGGGCCATGCCATACTGAGTGGTCCTGTGCCATACCGAGCCATATTGAGCGGTTCTGTGCCGTGCTGGGCCATACCGAGTGGTCCCGTGCCATACTGAGCCGTGCCATGCCGTGCCGTGCCGTACCGACCCAGTCTCGGTGCCCGCAGGGCGTGCCCAGCTCGGCGCTGCGGGAGATCTGCCTGCTGAAGGAGCTGAAGCACAAGAACATCGTCAGGTGAGCGCAGTGCGGCCCCGCGGGGCGTGTGCCCCCCCCCGGGACCCGGTGCGAGGTGCGGCCGTCCCCGCAGGCTGCACGACGTCCTGCACAGCGACAAGAAGCTGACGCTGGTCTTCGAGTTCTGCGACCAGGTGAGCGCCCGGCGCGTGCGGCACGCGGCCCCCGGCCCCCGCCCTGCCCTGACACCGCCGCTGCTCCCCCCGGCAGGACCTGAAGAAGTACTTCGACAGCTGCAACGGGGACCTGGACCCCGAGATCGTCAAGGTGGGGGCCCCGGGGAGCCGGGGGGCGCCCGGCTGTGGGGGTGCAGGGTGGGCACCTCGTGCTCACGGCCGCGCTGTGCCCCGCAGTCCTTCATGTACCAGCTGCTGAAGGGCCTCGCGTTCTGCCACAGCCGCAACGTGCTGCACAGGGACCTCAAGCCCCAGAACCTGCTCATCAACAGGGTGAGCCCGGGGGGGGGGGCATCTGTCCCTCTGGGGTCCGTTTGGGGTCCCTCTGGGGTCCTCCCGGGGTCTCTTTGGGGTCATTTGGGTCTGACCCTGGAGCTCTGGCCGCAGAACGGGGAGCTGAAGCTGGCAGACTTCGGCCTGGCGCGAGCCTTCGGCATCCCGGTGCGCTGCTACTCGGCCGAGGTGAGTGTGCCGTGCTCGTGCTGTCTGTGGGGGGGGGGCCCGGCCCCCTCTGCCCCACCGCGAGCACCCCCCCGCCACCCCCACGCAGGTCGTCACGCTGTGGTACCGGCCCCCCGACGTGCTGTTCGGCGCCAAGCTCTACTCCACCTCCATCGACATGTGGTCGGCCGGCTGCATCTTCGCAGGTGGGGGCGGGCGGCACCGGGGGGGGGGGGGTTTTGGGGGCCGGGACCCCCCAGGGGGGGCTTCTGGGGCTCATCCCCGCTCCCTGCCTAGAGCTGGCCAACGCGGGGCGGCCGCTCTTCCCGGGGAACGACGTGGACGACCAGCTGAAGAGGATTTTCCGATATCCTTCTGGGGGGCGGGGGGACACGGGGGGGGTGCGGGAGGAGGGCTGGGACGGGGCCGGGGGGGGGGGGGGCGCGGGTCCCCGGGCTGGGGTCTGCCCAGCACCCCGGAGCCGTGGCCCTTGACTGCGGCCGCCCCCACGCTGCTGGGCACCCCCACGGAGGAGCAGTGGCCGGCCATGGCCAAGCTGCCCGACTACAAGGTGAGGTGCTGGGGGGGCCGGGGGGGGGGGCGGCGGGCGCGGGGCCCGGCTCTCACGGCTGTCCCCAGCCCTACCCCATGTACCCCGCCACCACCTCCCTCGTCAACGTGGTGCCCAAGCTCAACGCCACCGGCCGGGACCTGCTGCAGGTGAGCGCTGTGGGGGGGCGCCGAGGCCTTTGTGGGGATGGGGGGGCTGCTCCGGGACCCCCCCAGCCTCACCGTGCCCCCCCCTGCCACCCGCAGAACCTGCTGAAGTGCAACCCGGTGCAGCGGATATCGGCGGAGGAGGCCCTGCAGCACCCCTACTTCACGGACTTCTGCCCGCCCTAGGCCTGGCCCCGTCCCGCTCCGAGCCGCGGGGGGGGGAGCAGGGGACGAGCGCCCCGCAGCCCCCCCCCTCCCCGCTATTTATTAGGTTTTTATCCAGCGCTGCCCCCCCCGGGCCTGCCCCGCAGGGCTGGGGCACCGGCGTCCCCCCCCGCGGTGCTGGCAGAGCGGCAGGACCTGGGGGGCCGGACCCCCGCGCCCCCCCCCCCACCCCACGACCTCTCCCCAGCCCTGGCAGCGGACGGGACCCCCGGTGCTGGCCCCGGGGGGGGCACCTCGTTCCCCAGCGCGCTGCGGGCGGGGGGCTGCGCGCGGTGGGTACAGACATAAAGAGCTTCCCCCTCCCCGAGCCGCCTCCTTCCTGGTGCAGCCGGGGGGCTGCAGGGACAACCTGAGGCTGTTTTGGGGAGGGGGGCGGCGGGTGGGACCCCCCCGAGGCGCAGCCACACCACCGGCGCCTGGGGCAGGACTTTAATGGCGCGGGGGGGGCGCATGTACAGCGGGGACGGGGGACAAGCAGCACATGCAGGGACACGGGGAGCCCCGCAGCCCCCTGCCGCCCGGGCGCCGTGCGGGGCTGGGGGGGGGGTCTGCTCCCCCACCAGCCCCCAAAACCCCCCCCCCCCGGCCGGCCGGGGGTGCGGGGCCGGGCCCCTCAGCAGGCGAACTCCTCCAGGGCGCCTAGAGCCGGGTGACGAGGTAGCACGTTCGGGGCGAAGGCGACACCGTCCGCGTGGCTGCGCAGGGGGCGGCAGGCACTCTGCGGGCACGAGGGGGGCAGCAGTTGGGGGGGGGGGGTTGGGGGGCTCTGGGGGGGGCCGCTTCCACCCCCCTCAGCTGCCCCACGGGGGTCCCAGAGGACCGGGGAGGTGTCCGAGCTGTGCGCGGCGGCGTTGCATCCATGTGTCCCACGGCAGCCACACGCACACCCCGCACCCCACACACGCTGCGTGGGGCAGGGCCCCCCCCCTCAAAGCCCCCCCCGTTTTGCAGGAGCACCACCCCGACCCCACGCAGGGCACGGCCCTGGCGCTGTCCCCGCGGTGCCTGGGGGCGGTGGCGCGGTGCCGGGGGGGTGATGCATGAGGATGGGAGCGCAGCCGCCCCGCGGATGGTGCCGAGAGAGAAGCCTGGGATGGAGGGGGACAGGAGGGGGGGGCCCTGCCGCCGTCCTCGCCCCGCGCCCCCCCCGGTGTCCCTGCGTCCCCGGTGTCTACCTGGGCCCGGGCGGGAGCGCGGCGGCGGGGCTGCCCGGCACGGCTGGATGCTCCTGGGGCAGGGCGGGCGGACAGAGAGGAGACCGTGAGGCGCGGGGGCCGCAGATGGGGTGGGATGAGGTGCCGGGGATGGGGGGGGGGGGGGGGGAGAGCGGGGCAGGGGGCTGGCGGGGCGCTGGAGGGGGGTTACCAGGGTGCTGCTGCTGCTCCGCCGCATCCGCTTCTTGTCCTTGTAGAAGCCGAGGAGCTTGTCCCGAAACACCTGCGGGGGGGGACGGGTCAGCGCCCCCCACCCGCGGCCCTGAGGGCGCTGGGGGTGAGGGAGGGGGCAGGCGAGCGGCCCCGTGGCGGGGGCAGCCTCACCTCGTACAGGTAGTCGAAGATCTCCAGGATGGTCAGCAGGCTGGCGCCGATGAAGAGCCCCATCTGTCCCCCGATGTCACCTGGGGCGCGGGGGCAGCGTCGGTGTGTGGCCCCCACCCTGGCCCCCACCCCAGGCCCGGCCCTGGCCGGGCACTCACCCAGCAGCCCCGCCACCTCGTACGCCTTCTTCTGCTCTATCATCTCGTAGTTCAGGGCCTCAAAGAAGATGTCCAGCACCAGCACGTTGTCCCTGGGGGGCAGGAGGGTGTGGGGCAGGCAGGCGAGCCCCGTGGCATGGCGACGAGCTGGGGTCTGCGCCGTGCCCCCGTGGGACGGGGGGGTCTGCGTGCACGCTGGGGGCGGCACAGCCCCACTGTGCCATGCGGTGCCAGGCGGTTTGCTCTGTGCTGGGGTGGGTGTGAAGCCAGGAGGCCGTGCTGTGCCATGTTGTACCATGCCGTGCCGTGCCATGCCGTGCTGTGCCATGCTGTGCCGTGCCGTGCCGTGCTGTGCTGTGCCATGCCGTGCTGTGCCATGCCGTGCTGTGCCATGCCGTGCTGTGCCATGCCGTGCTGTGCTGTGCCATGCCGTGCCGTGCCATGCTGTGCCATGCCATGCCGTGCCGTGCCGTGCCCCGTGGGCAGCAGCGGGGCCGCGCAGCACTCACGCGATGTACTGCTCGGTCTTGTTGAACTTCTTGGCCAGGTAGCGCGCTGAGGCCTTGCTGGGGATCTTCACCATGGAGAGCTCCTTGCCGTAGCGCACCATGTCGCAGGGCGTGCGGCAGGCGCAGTACTCGCTGTCCTTCTTCACCAGGAAGTCTGGGGGGGGCACGGGCTGGGACAGGGGGTGCAGGCACGCAGCCCCCTGCCCTGCTCGTGTCCCACGAGTGCTGCCGGCAGGACCCCAGACCCACAAATCCGGGTCGGGCTTGGGGCCGGCGGGGCTGTGACCGGGGGGCTGCACCTACCCAGAGCGGGGTCAGCACACTCCTTGTACTGCTCCGGTGTGCAGACGTTGGCGTTGCCTGTGGGGGCACACAGCGGTCGTGGGGTGCAGGGGGGGGTCCCGAGAGGGGTCTCTGCCCCCCCCAGACCCCTCCCCACTCACCCGGCATGTGCACCATGCGGCAGTTGCAGTTCTCGGCCAGGTAGCGCGTCTCGCAGTCGAGGCGGCAGGCGGTGATGCTGTAGTTGGTGAAGAAGTCGGACTCGATGGGGGTGGCCTTGCAGTCCCCCCAGGGCGGGGGCAGGTACACCAGCTGCCGGGCCCGTGCTAAGGAAAACTCGGCAGCGCCGGCAGCCCCATCCCACAGCCCCGTCCCACCTTGGTGGCCCCATCCCACGGGTGGGCAACACAGAGCCTTGGGGGGGCCGAGAGGGGAGACCCATGGTGGGCGCTGCGGGATGGGGGCTCCGGACCCCACGGGGACAGGGCCTGGTGTAGCCAGGGGGTCACCAGCACCGTGGGCTTGGTGGTGCAAGAGTGGGGGCAGTGGGGGGGACAGCAGAGAGGGGCAGGGGCAGCGCTGCCCACACCAGCAGCACCGGCACACATGGAGACGCCCACTCCAGGCACCTAAATTTAGGCGTCTGGCTGCGCCAGCTGGCTGCCGCCCCTGCCCGCAGGCTGCTCGGCAGGAGCCGGGGGGGGAATGGTGTGGGGGGGGGGGCACAGCCCAAGCCTGCGGCAGGGACTGAACGGCCCTGCCCAGGCACGGCCCCAGCCGGGGGCTGCCTGTGCCGGGGAGGGGGTCCCGGTGCCCCCCGGTGTTGGGGTGGGTGCCGGATACCCGCTGCTGCTGGCAGGACACGAAGGTCTGGAAGCCGGGTGCCACCCCGAAGCCCAGCTGGTCGATGAAGGGGGGCTCCTGCTGGCTGTGGATCTGCACCTTCACCCCCGCCTCGTAGGACGTCTCGTCTGCAAGGCAGCACGGGGCGATGCAGGGCCGGGCATCCTTCCCTACCCCCTCACCCCCCCCAGCACGCGGGGTCCTCACCGGTGTCCCCCCAGACGGGCAGGTATTCCTCCTGCTGGATGTTGAGCATCAGCTCCAGGCCGTTGCCCGCGCCGCCCTGCAGCGTGGTCAGCAGCTCGGTGCCCGGCTGCCCCGAGTTGAAGGTGTAGCACTTGCCCAGGCGGGTGAAGATCTGTGGGGCGGGGGCGGCAGCCTCAGCGCCTGCCCTGGGGCAAGGGGACGGGAGCTGGGCCCCACAGGGCCCCGAGTGGGGCTGGGGGGCTGGGGGCCAGGACCCTGCAGGACCCCGCAGCGCAGGGCAGGGCTGGCACGCTGCCCCCTTCCCTGCTGGCACCGGCACGATCCTACAGCAGTTTTGGAGCCCGCCCGGCCCCACAGCGGCTGATCCCGTGCTTAGGGGCCGGGAGGTGGCTTGGCACCGCTGGGCTCCCCTGGATGCGCCCCGGTGCTGCAGCCCCCACGCTGCCCTACGTCCCTGGGGGTGGGCGAGAGGAGCTGCCGCTGCCAGCGCCGGGGGGGCTTCACCAAGCACCTGGGGCTGGGGATGGAAAGGGGGGGCAGGAGCCATGCCCCAGAGACACTGCCCCACAGCCTGTGTACACCATCACCCCACAGCCTGCACATCCCATTGCCCCACAGCCTGTGCACCCCACAACCCACAGCCTGTGCACCCCACAACCCACAGCCTGTGCACCCCACTATCCCCCAGCCTGTGCACCCCGTCACCCCCCAGCCTGCACATCCCACCGTTCCTCAGCCTGCCCTGCCCTGGGTCCTGCCCAAGCCCTGCCCTGGACAGAGCCACCCCGGGGGCAGAGCTGGTTCGGGATGGGGACGGGGAAGGGGACGGGGACGGGGGCTGCTGCGAGTCCTGCCCAGGGCCGAGCTGCCTGCGGCAGAGCCAGCCACGGCCACGGTGCTGGCAGCGGCCACGGTGGCACTCACGGCGGTGAAGTTCTCGGGGCCGCAGTCCTGGCCGCGGAAGCGGCAGCTCAGCAGCATGTCGCGGATGGGGTGCCCGGCGCGCTGGTAGAAGGCGGCCAGGTCGTAGCTCTTGCTGGGGAAGAAGCCGGTGAAGTCCGCGGGCCGCCCCAGCGCCCGCAGGTAGCGGGAGAAGTCCTCCCGCTCCACCGCCAGCAGCTCCTTGCCCAGCCAGAACAGGTCGTTGGGGGTGAGCTGGGAGCGCCGGATGCGGTTGTAGTTGCAGAGGGTGACGGCGGGGAAGGCGAGCACGCGGCTCTCCGCCTCATCCAGCACCGTGACGTGCGGGTAGGCGGCGTAGTGCCGGACCCGCTCCCCGGCCTGCAGCAGGAAGGCGCCCAGCGAGGCCAGGAAGGCGCCGGCCCAGAGCAGGCGGCGTGGGGCGGGGGCCCCCGGCACGAAGACGTGCCCCAGCCCGTGCAGGGTGCAGGAGCGGGCGAAGGCGGCCAGGCTGGCGGCCCCGTGCGCCCCGGTGCCCGGCTGCGTGGCCATGGTGGCCCCGTCCTGCAGCGCGGCTCTGCAGGGGGATTGGGTTTCAGCGCCAGCGCGGGGACGCGGGGGACACGTGAGCGGGCACGGGGCAGGGCAGCAGCGGGGATGCGGGTGGTGGGGACGCAGCCCGTCCCCCTGGGGGGCTCAGCCCGTCCCCCTGCGGGGACCCACCTGCCTGCCCAGCGCCGGGGACCCCAGGGAGCAGGACGCCAGCACCCACAGGGCGAGCCGGAGCCGAGACCCCATGGATCTGTGAGAATCCCCCCCCCGACACCAAAGCCCCCACCCAAACCTGCCCCAGAGGCAGAGCTGCCCCCGCACCCTGCCCACCCCCTGCGCCCAGCCCCGACCCCCTGCACCCCCCGCACCAAGTCCTTCCCCTCCCCACGGAGCCCCCCTGAGGGGCTGCACCAGGCACAGAGGAAGGGGGGCAGTGGGCTGCTTGGGCCTGCTGCAGCCTCGAGCCCCCAGCCCCACCCCACGGCCGCACGTGGTGTGGGACCCCCCCGGCGGCCCCGTCCTGACCCCATGGCGGGGGGGGGGGGGGGCGGCTGCTGCAGTACCGAGCTCCCAAAGAGGGGAGCCATCGCCATGGCAACGCTGCCCATGGGGGGGGGGGCTGCCATGGCAACCGGCAGCCCAGCACCAGGACGTGAGGGATGGGGGGGGACAGGACGGGGACGGGGATGTGGCCCCTGCGCGCGCAGCGCTCGGCCCCAGCATCTCCCACCTCCACCCCGCGGCGGGGGCCACACGTCCCAGCCCCCGGCCGCACTGCCTCGGGGGGGCACAGATGCGGTGTGAGCCCCCCACCACTCACAGCCCTGGCTTGGGACCCCCATCACACACCCGGGTGCCTGCGCACGGCCACCTCAGTGCCTGCGCTGCAGTGGGAGCCGGTGTCCGGAGCGCAGGGTGGCGGTGGGGGGCAGCAGGACCCTAATCCGCGCTCAGCCCGCGCATTAGTGCTGTATTTTTAGCAGGCAAAGTTGCAGTCGGTGCAGCCAGCAGCGGTGCTGGGGGGGGGGGGGACACGGCCGGGCTCCGGGCAGCCTCTAGGGCACTGCTGCGCACGCTCCTGCTGCCAGCGCTGGGACCACACGTGCCCGGTGGAGCAGCAGCCCCGGGAGCAGCAGGCGGCACGGGGGGAACGGGCACTGGCCCCAAGACCCCCAGCTCGTCCCCGTGCCCTGCCCCCACCCTGCCGGCCCCCCCGCCACAGCACCCAGCCCGGGGGATTAGAGCCCGGGGAGGGGGTGCCGCAGCCCAGGGCTGCCCGGGGGAGTCCTTGGCGTGGAGCTGCAAAGGCGAATTCATTTCCTGCTCCCCAGCGTCGGGCTGGCGGCGGTGGCTGGCGTGACCGCACACCGAGCTCGTGCCGGCTGCGGTGGGGACCGGGGAGCAGAAGTCAGGGTCCTGACCAACGTGCCCCCTCCCCACGGAGCGACCAGGGTGCCTGCCCCACGGCCCCACAGCCCTGCACCCCCCCGGCCAGGCACTGCCCGTGTGGGTCTCACCCCTGCCACAAACGGGACCCCACGGTGCTGGGGCTGAGTGTGCCGGGTGGGGGTCCCGCTGCCCATCCTCGGTGCCCCCCCTGGGGGGTCAGCTCCCTGGCACCGCGCTGCACTCACTGCAGGTGCCTGGGGCTGAGCCCCCTCATCCCGTGCAGGGCCTGCAGCACGCCGCGGGGCACGGCAGCGGTGGGTGCTGATGGCACGGGGAGGGAGGCTGCTCGGCTGCAGCACGGGCACTGTGCCCAGCTGCCTGGCACCCCCAGGGTGGGCACCAGATGGGGGCACCGCCAGCCAGCACCCAGCCCACCACGGTGCCTGGGCAGGCGCTGCCAAGGAAGGGGCTCACCCAGGTGCCCACCAGCCCCTGCACGCTGCTGCCCACCCCCGTGGGGACACCTCCGGCCACCTGCGACCCCCAGGACGGTGACCGCCCCGTGCCCCAGCGCTCCCCCGTCCAGCGGCCGGGCCCCCCGGCACTCACCACGGTGAAGTTGCGGGCGGTGCAGTTGGCGCCGCGGAAGGAGCACTGCAGCAGCATGTCGGCCAGGTCGTGGCCCGTGCGGTTGTAGAACTCGGCCATGCTGAAGGGCTTGGCCTTGAAGTTCTTGAAGTTGGCCTTGTCGCGCAGCGCGGCCAGCACGTCGGGCTCGGCCAGCTGCGGGTTGCTGATCTCGTAGCGGTCGTTGAGCAGCGCCAGCAGCTCGCCGACGTGGTACATGTCGTTGCGGGTGATCTTGGAGAAGCGGAACTCGTTGAGGTTGCAGATGGTGATGGCCGGGAAGGTGAGGTTGTGCGCGGCCACCTCGTCCAGCTTGGTGACGTGCGGGTAGGTGAGGAAGTAGGCGACGCGCTCGGCGCACACCAGCAGCAGCAGCCCCAGCGAGCCCAGGAAGAACACGCTCCAGAGCACGCGGCGCAGCGACACGGCGCCGTAGGCGAAGATGTGGCTGATGCCGTGCAGCGACGAGCTGCTGGCGAACGCCCGCAGGCTGGAGAGGGGCTCGGGGCCCCCCCCGCCGCCCTCCCCGCCGCCCCTCATGCTGCTGCCGCCGCCCGCCCCCTCCCCATCGCCGCCCCGGCCCCGGTCCCGGCCCCGGTCCCGGCCCCGGCCGCTCCGCTCGGCTCCGTTCGGCTCCGCCGCGGGAGGCGCCGCTCTCCGGGGGCCGCTCCCGGTGCGGCGCCGCCCCCAGCCCCAGCCCCGGCCCCGGCCCCGGCCCCGCTGCGCCCCCCGCGCCGGGCGCCTCCCCCGGGGCTCCGCGCTCCGCTGCCGCCGCCCCGGGCCCCGCCGCTCTCCCCCCCCCCGGGGCCGCCCCCGTGCACGGCGCCGAGGCTGCGGCTGCGCTACCCGGGGCCGTGAGCTTCCCGCAGCCGTGCCGCGGGACGGGAGCTGCCCGGGGGGGCCGCGGGGAGACAGGGGCTGGGGGGGGCTCAGAAGGGACGCGGCGGGGCGACCCCCGGTTGCCCCCTCCTTCCCCGGGACCTTCCCGATTTGCGCCCCGGTCCCCGGCCCCGCCGCTGCCTGGGGGGCGGGCGGGGACCCCCCCGTGGCGGCTGCAAGCGCCGGGGAGTGGCCTGGGGACCCCGGGCCGTGGGAGCCGACACCGTGCTGCAGAGCCGGGACCGGCACGGGGGCTGGGGGGGGGTCCCGGAGAGCCCGGAGGAGCCCCGCGGGGGGACAGGGGTGGGGGGGTACCGGGGGGTGCCCCCACCGGGACGGGACGGGACGACGGGAACGGAACCGGGCCGGGCCCTGACCCCCCCGGGACCCCGGTGCCCCCCCGGTGCCTCCCGCCGGAGGGGCGGGGCTTCGGAGCGGCACGGAGCCCGGCCCCGCCCCCTTTCCCCGGTGCCCCGCCCCTCCCGGAACTGCCGGCGCTGCCCGCCCCCGCCCCGGCCCCCCCCCGCAGACGTCACAGCCGGTGTCCGCAGCCTTTTATTGCCCCCCCCCCGCCCCGCTCAGCGCCGCTCCGCCGCCTGCCGCCGGGTCAGCTCCGCGTACAGCCCCCCCCGCCGCCACAGCTCCTCGTGCGTGCCGGCCTGCGGGCTGCCGTCAGTGGGCGGGGCTCGGGCAGGCCCCGCCCACTGTGCAAAAGCCACGCCCACTTCGGGGAAAGCCCCGCCCCCAGACCATGCCCCCCGGGTAACCTCTCCATGCCCCGCCCATCGCTCCAGCAAGCCCCGCCCCTCCCCAAGAAGACCCCCCTCAAGGCCCCGCCCCCTGCCAGGATAAGCCCCACCCCCGCCCCACCCCTTGCCCCTCCCTGGAGGACCCCCACCAAGCCCCGCCCTCAATTTGAGCCAAGCCCCGCCCCCTGCCCCACACCCTCAGGGTGCCCTGCCAAGCCCCGCCCCATTTTGGACCAAGCCCCGCCCCCTGCCCCATCCCTAGAGGACCCCCTCCAAGCCCCGCCCCTTGTCCATCCCCAAATGAACCCCCAAGCCCCGCCCCCATCCGGAGAATCCCCACCCAAGCCCCGCCCACCTTGACCCAAGCCCCGCCCCCTTCTCCCACCCCCTAACCCCCACCAAGCCCCGCCCTGCTTTGTCCCAAGCCCCTCCCTCTGCCCTCCCTCAATGACCCCCTCCAAGCCCCGCCCCCTGCCCAGAGACCCCTCCCCACCCCACCCCTTTCCCCACACGGCCCCGCCCCTCGCCCCCGCAATGACCCCTCCGCTCCCCCTGTCCCCAGATGACCCCGCCTGAAACCCCTCCCACGGGTGGCCCCGCCCCTCGCCCCGCCCCCTGCCCCGCCCACCTCGGCCACGCGCCCGCCGTGCAGCACGACGATGAGGTGCGCGCCGCGCACGGTGCTGAGCCGGTGTGCGATGACCAGCACCGTGCGGCCCCCGCGCCGCCCGCTCCAGCGCCGCCTGCACCAGGCGCTCCGCCTCGGCGTCCAGCGCGCTCGTGGCCTCGTCCAGCACCAGCACGGCCGGGTCCTTCAGCAGCGCCCGCGCGATGGCGATGCGCTGCCGCTGCCCCCCCGACAGCGCCGTGCCGCGCTCGCCTGCGGAGCGCGGGGACGTGCTGGGTGCCCCCGTCCCCCGCCGCCCACCCCACCGCCCACCAGATCCACTGCTCACCCACGACGGTGCCGTAGCCCTCGGGGAAGCTGCGGATGAAGCCGTCGGCGTTGGCGAGGCGCGCGGCCGCGTACACCTCCTCGTCGGAGGCGCCCGGCTTGCCGAAGCGGATGTTCTCCATGATGGTGGTGCCGAACAGCACCGGGTCCTGTGGGCACGGCTGGGTCCTGAGCGCCAGCACCGGCACCAACCTATCCCCCCCCAGACATGCCCGGTCCCCCCGCGCCCCCCACCTGGCTGATGAAGCCGATGACCTGGCCCCGCAGCCAGGAGGGGTCCAGCGTGGCGATGTCGTGGCCGTCCAGCGTGATGCTGCCCTGCGTGGGCTCGTAGAAGCGCTCCAGCAGCGCCGCCACCGTCGACTTCCCTGCACCGGGACACCAGGGGGGTGGCGTCATTCCCCAGCCCCATTGGGGCGCACTGGGCAGCCACTCGCCCCCACCTCCAGATGATTGGGGTCCTGTACCCCAGAGGTGTCAGGAAGGGGCCGTGCCGGTACCTCCTCCAGAGGGTCCCACGATGGCCACGGTCTTGCCAGGGGGCAGGCTGAGGCTGAAGTCCTGCAGGACGGGGTGCCCGGGGCGCGTGGGGTAGCTGCGGGCAGAGGTGTGGGGGCTTGAGGGGGCTGCGGGCGTCCGGGGGCTTGGTGGGGAGGGGGCCGGGGCCGGGGGCTCACCTGAAGGAGACGTGGTTGAAGGCGACGTGGCCGAGCAGCGAGTGGCTGGGGATGGAGGCGCCCCCCCGCAGCGGCACCTTGGGCTCCAGTGTCATGAACTCCAGGACGCGGGCACCCGCGCTCAGACCACGCACAACCTGGGGGGGGTCAACACGGACACAGACAGAGTGCCCCCGTCCCCCTGTCCCCCCCCACAGATGGGTGACAGCGCAGGGACCCTGTGGGACCCCCCTACCTGCCCGAAGAGGATGGAGATGTTTGCCATGGACCTGCCGGCACGGGAGAGAGGCTGAGCTCATGGAAAGCCCCAAGGCGGTGGCAGTGAGAATGGGGGGGGGCGCGGGGGCCCTGCCCTCACCTTTGCACCGTCTGCGAGGCCACCAGGAAGGACATGAGGTCCCCGGGTGACAGCTCATTCCCCGCCATCAGCGTGCCGCCCACGAAGATGGTC
The DNA here is from genome assembly GCF_964035555.1 of Netta rufina. NCBI lineage: Eukaryota > Metazoa > Chordata > Aves > Anseriformes > Anatidae > Netta > Netta rufina. Next base: position 522,290 of record NC_140124.1, read on the forward strand.
CCCAGCACGATGCCTGCGGGCACGGGGCGCTTGTGGGTCCTGCCCCACTGTGGCTCCCGACCCCCCCCCGTGGGTCCTGCCCCCCATGGGGCCACTCACCGTTGAGCGCCAGGTTGGAGAGCCCCTGGAAGGCGGCGATGCCCAGCCCCAGCCGCTGGCTCAGCTGGCTTGAGCGCTCCGCCTCGGCACAGTACAGCCTGTGGGTGGGGGGGTGACGGCACCGTGGCCAGCCCGCGCCCCCCCGCCCCGTGCCACCACTGCCGGACCCCGCCGCGTCCTCACCCCGCCTGCTGGTCCTCCATGGCGAAGGCGCGCACGGTGCGGACGTTCCCCAGCACCTCGTCGGCCACCCCGGTGGCCTTGGCCACCTGCACCGAGAGGGACGAGGGGCATGGAGAGGGCAGCCGGTGGGACAGAGCAGCCCCAGGGGGTCGCAGGTGAGGGGCGTGGGGCTTACCTGCTCCTGTGCCCGGCGGGAGAGGCTGCGGAGGAAGGAGCCGACGAGGGCGCCGGCGCCCACCAGCGTGGGCATGACGAGGAGGAGGAGGCCGGTGAGCTTGGGCGAGAGCAGGTAGAGCGAGACGATGCAGCCCGCCGCCTGGGTGCTGCTGCGCAGGCCCTGCGGAGAACGGGGTCAGGGCAGGGCCGGGCACCGGGATGGGGGCCTGGGGGGCGTCCGGTGCCGCGGCCTCACCTGGGAGATGATGAGCTTGAAGGAGGACTTGAACTCCTGGACGTCGGCCGTCAGCCGGTTCACCAGCTGCCCCGTCCGGTTGGCGTCATAGAACGCCACGTCCTGCCTGCGGGACAGCAGCGGGGTGGGCCGGGGGGCTGCGGCGGGACCCCCACACACCCCTCGTGCGTGTGTCCCCCCCCCGGGGTGTCCTACCGCAGCAGGGAGATGAAAAGAGCCTTGCGCATGCTGGCGGCCACCTGCTCCCCGACCCGCGACAGCAGCGCGATGTACCCGAAGGTCAGCAGCCCCTGTGGGAAACGAGCGGGGGGCTCGGGACGGGGCTCGGGGTGCAGCCCCCGTGTCCCCCCCCCAGCACGGTGCCCACCTGCAGGCAGTAGAGGCCGAGCAGGCGCAGTGCCGGCGGGCGCGCAGCTCGCAGGTACCCGGCCAGGTGGCTCTGAGCGCCGCGGGCCACCACGTTGACCAACTGCCCCAGCAGCACCGGGATGCGCACGTTGAGCAGGGCTGCGCCCAGGGCCAGCTGCGGGACGGGGCGTCAGCGGGACCGGGATCAGGACCAGGATGGGGATGGGGACGGGACCACGGCCCCTGCCACCCGATTCCGCTCACCACCACGGCTGCCGAGAGGGCGAGGAGCTGCGGGCGCAGGAAGGCCCAGAAGACCGGCCAGTCGAACACGGGCTCCGGACGGGGCTGCGCGGGGTCAGCGGGGACACCGGGGACGGCGGGGACAACAGGGACAGCGGGGACGGCGGCCTCCTGGCAGCGCACAGCCGAGCCCAGGCAGCCCAGCGCCAGGCCGGCCGGGGTGGCCAGCAGCAGGCAGCGCGGGGCGAGCAGCGCGGGGCGGCGGGGGGGGGGCGCTGAGCCCCGGCCGGGCCCCCCCGTACCTGCAACTGGGGAGCGCCGTGAGCGCCCCGCCCGGGCACGGCAGGGGACACGGGGCGGGGGGCGGAGGGGGCTGTGTCCCCCACAGCTCCCCCCCCCCCGCGTCCCTTCCCCTCTCCAACCCCCCCCCGACACTCCGAGGCCCCCGGTTCCCCCCCTGTTCCCCCCGCTACCTGCGCCCCGGGGCCGCGGACGGGCGCAGCGCAGCGCGCACCGAGCGCGCCCCGGTGCGTGCCCCGAGCGCCAGCAGCAGCAGCATGGTGGCACCGGCACGGCACGGCCCGGAACGGCCCGGCACGGCTCGGAACGGCCCGGAACGGCTTGGAACGGCTCGGAACGGCTTGGAACGGCTCAGCACGGCCCGGCACGGCTCGGCACCGGCACGGCACGGCCCGGAACTGCCCGGCACGGCTCGGAACAGCCCGGCACGGCTCAGCTCGGCGCGGCTTAGCACGGAAGGGGCGGGCTCCGGAGGGACGGCCCCGGCAGCGGCGGGCGGAGCCCCAGCACCGCGGCCCGGGCCCCAGCGCTGCGGGGCCGAACCGGAGCCCCCCGGCCCGTGGCACCGCGCCGGGACCCCCCCCCCCTCCACCACCCGCGACCGGCACCGAGACCGGGACTCGCTCCGCGCCCCGCGCCCGAACCCCGACCCCCTCCCGGGCCCCGTTGAGCCCCCGGGGCGCCCCCCCCGTGCCGGTGCCGGTGCGGCCATGCCCGGCCGGGGGCCGCAGACCCGGTCCCGGGGGGGGCGCGGGGCCGTGTGAGCGCCCAGCGGGGAGGACGGCGGGGCCGCCAGGTGAGCCCGGGGACGGGGACACGGGGACACCGCGACGCGGGCACCCGGGGACACGGGGACACCGGGACGGGGCCCGGGCGCTGCCCCCGCCTCGGCCCCGCTGCCCGGGCCCGGTGCCCGAGCCCACCCGGCTCGGGGGTCCCCACGCGTGTCCCGGGGCCGTGACGCGGCGGGGCCGTGGCCAAGGAGGGCGCGCGTGTCCCGGGGGGTCGCGGCGGGGCGGGGGGGGGGCCGGCGGCACCGGGGGGGGTCCGCGGGGACAGCGAGTCCCGCAGGGGCGCGTCCCGGGGCTCCCGCGTGTCCCGTGGGACCACGCGTGGACGGGGGTGGCTCCGGGGGGGCGGGGGTCCCGGTCCCGGCCGTGCACCCCCAGCACCCCCCCCCCCGCGGTGTTTACGCTGCCCCCGGCTATTTTTGTCCCCCCGGCTATTTTTGGACAGCAGGGGCGGGGGGGGGGCGCGCGGGGACACCCGATGCCGGGGGGCAGCGCGGGGACAGCGCGTCCCGGCCTCCCGCCCCCCCCCCCTCTCCGGCCCCCCCCCCGGGCCCCCGGTGCTGAATCACGGCCCCGGCCCCGGCCCCGTGAGTCAGCCCCGGGCGGGGCGGGGCCGCGCGGCTTCACCTGCGGCCGGGCCGGGCTCGGCCCCACGCGTGGCACCGGCGGCGGGGGAGCAGCAGCGGGAGCCGAGCGGCGGTACGGGGCTGGGGGGGGGGGCACGGCACGGCCTGCCCCCAGGGGTGGGGGGGGGTCCCAAGGGAACAGGGGTCTGGATTGCTGCGGGAGTCCGGGGGTCCCACCCTGCCCCAAAGGGTTGGGGGTCCCGTCCTGCCTGGGTGTTTATGGGGTCGTGTTCTTCCCGAAGGGATCTGGGGTCCTGTGCTGTCTGGGAGGGTTAAGGGGGACCCCATCCTGTCCCAGGTTAGGGGCATCGCATCCTACCCCAAGGGGTCAGGGGGCCTGTCCCCTCCGTGGGGTTCTGGGGTCCCAGCCTGCCTGGGGACCTATGGGGTCCATATACACCCCTAAGAGGTCTGGGGTCCCATCTGATCTCAGAGGGTTAAGGGGGACCCCATCCTGCCTCGGGGTTTATGGGTGTCCCATCCTCCCCTAAAGGGTCTGGGGGTGCCATCCTATTAGGGAGGGTTATGGGGGCTCCCATCCTGCCCCAGGTTCTAGGAGCCCCATCCTTCTCCAAGGGGTCTGGGGGTCCCATCCTGCCTTAGGTTATGGGGGGTCCCATCCTACTTGTGGGGGTTACAGGGGCCCCAGCCTTCCCCAAGGGTTCTAGGGTCCTATCCTATGGGGGGGTTACAGGGGTCCCACCCTTCCCTGGGCACCAACTGACCGCAGGGCACGGTGCTGGGCCCTGGTCCCGGCCACCCCTGCGGGCTGTGGGGTGCTCGCTGCCACGGGGCCGGGACCACCCCATGCTGGGTGCAGCTGAGCCCCCGCTGGCACCGCAGGGAGCAGGTCCGGGTGCCGGCGGTGGTCCGGCCGGTGGGACGGGACCGACGGCCTGGCCCTGCCCGGGGCCGTGCCCGCGGCTGCGGTGCGGGGCCAGCTCAGGCCACCCGAATTCGGGGCACGCGGGCGGCGCTCCGTGGCCTCCCCGGCATTTCCTGCGCCCGGCCCCGGGGCAGACAGCTCAGCCTGGCGCGGCACGGCTCAGTGCGGCACGGCACGGCACCCCTGCGGGGCTGGGCTGGGTGGGGGCCCCATCCCCACCCCGTAGCCGGGGGTCCCGTGCCAGGGGCTCTCCGGTGCCAGCGCACGCGTCCCGTCCTGTCCCATCCCACCCCATCCCGCCCCACGCAGGCGGCACAGCCGGAGGCAGCGATGGCAGCACAGGCCGAGTACCACCGGCTGGAGGACTACGAGGAGGATTCCCCCCCCGGCGAGGAGGAGCTGCTGGTGCACGTCACCGAGGGGCTGCAAGGTGGGGGCACCCCCATCGGCACAGGGGGGCGGCCGGAGACGTGGCCCCGGCTGAGCCCCCCCCCGGTGTTTTTCTCTCCCGCCAGACTCCTGGCACCACATCAAGAACCTGGATAATTTCTTCACCAAGATATCCTTGCTGGGCCTCGTGCCCGCCTGCGGGGGGGTGGGGAGGTGCAGGGGGGGGGCAGCACCCCGGGCACATTCCTTAACGCGCGCCCAACATCTACCACTTCCACCAGAAGAACGGCTTCGCCTGCATGATGCTCTCCGACCTCTTCGAGCTGGTGTAAGTGCCACCACGGGGTGGGGGCTGTCATTGTGCCCCCTCCGCATCCATCTGAGCCCCGTGCCCCCCCAGGCAGTTCCTGTTCGTCGTCACCTTCAGCACCTTCCTGCTGTGCTGCGTGGAGTACGACGTCCTCTTCGCCAACCGCCCGCTCAACCACAGCCAGGTGCCAGCCCCGGAGCGCAGCAAGGTGACACTGCCCGACGCCATCCTGCCCGCGCCGCAGTGCGCCCAGAGGTGAGCAGCGGGGGCACGGGGGGGCACGGCGACACGGTGGGGCCCCCCCGAGCCACGTGCGCCCATCCCGCCCGCCCAGGATCCGCGCCAACAGCTGGGTCATCTTCCTGCTGGTGATGGCCGCGGTGTTCTGGCTGTACCGCCTGGTGAAGGTGCTGTGCAGCCTGCTGAGCTACTGGGAGATCCGCGCCTTCTACATCAAGGCCCTCAACATCCCCTCGGTGAGCAGGGCCGGACGGGGAGCCGCCGGGACGGGCACCCCAGGGCCGCCCGTGCCGCGGTGGTGCCGGCGTGCCCGCGGTGACCCGGCCTCTCCTGGGCGCAGGACGGGCTGTGCAACTACAGCTGGCAGGAGGTGCAGGCGCGGCTGATCTCGCTGCAGCGCGAGCAGCAGATGTGCGTGCACAAGAAGGAGCTGACGGAGCTGGACATCTACCACCGCATCCTGCGCTTCAAGAACTACACCGTGGCCATGGTCAACAAGTCGCTGCTGCCCGTCCGCTTCCGCCTGCCCCTGCTGGGCCACGTCGTCTTCCTGACGCAGGGCCTCAAGTACAACCTGGAGCTGCTCCTCTTCTGGGGCCCCGGCTCGCTCTTCCAGAACAAGTGGAACCTGCAGCCGCAGTACAAGCGGGCGGGCTCGCGGCTGGAGCTGGCGCAGCGCCTGGCGCGCACCATGGTGCTGCTGGGGCTGGCCAACCTGCTGCTGTGCCCCTTCGTGCTGGTGTGGCAGGTGCTCTACGCCTTCTTCAGCTACACCGAGGTCATCAAGCGGGAGCCGGGCAGCCTGGGCGCGCGGCGCTGGTCGCTCTACGGCCGCCACTACCTGCGCCACTTCAACGAGCTCAACCACGAGCTGCAGGCGCGCCTGAGCCGCGGCTACAAGCCGGCCACCAAGTACATGAACTCCTTCACCAGCCCGCTGCTCACCGTGCTGGCCAAGAACGTCGGCTTCTTCGCCGGCTCCATCCTGGCCGTGCTCATCGTCCTGACCGTCTACGACGAGGACGTGCTGACCGTGCAGCACATCCTCACCGCCATCACCCTGCTGGGGCTCGTGGTCACGCTGGCCAGGTGGGTGCGCCGTGCCAAACCGTGCCGTGCCACCCGTGAGCACCAGGGCTGCCTGGCAGGGGTCTGACGCCTGCCCCTGCCCCTCAGGTCCTTCATCCCCGACGAGCACATGGTGTGGTGCCCGGAGCAGCTGCTGCAGCGCGTCCTGGCGCACATCCACTACATGCCCGACCACTGGCAGGGCAACGCCAGCAAGTCGGAGACGCGCAACGAGATGGCGCAGCTCTTCCAGTACAAGGCGGTGAGCGCCGGCCGGCGGCCGCGGCAAGTGGGGGGCCCTTCCTGCCCCCTGACGCCCCCTCTGCCCGCCCCCGCAGGTCTTCATCCTGGAGGAGCTGCTGAGCCCCATCCTCACCCCCCTCATCCTCATCTTCGCCCTGCCCGCCCGCGCCCTGGACATCATCGACTTCTTCCGCAACTTCACGGTGGAGGTGGTGGGGGTGGGCGACATCTGCTCCTTCGCCCAGCTCGACATCCGCAATCACGGCAACCCCCAGGTGAGGGGGCTGGGGCCGGGGGGCCGGGGCCGAGCGCTGTCCCCCCGCTCTCCCTGCTCACCCCGCTCCCCCGCAGTGGCTGTCGGCGGGGCAGACGGAGGCCTCGGTGTACCAGCAAGCTGAGAACGGGAAGACGGAGCTGTCGCTGATGCACTTCGCCATCACCAACCCGCGCTGGCAGCCGCCCCCGCAGAGCGAGCTCTTCCTCAGCCACCTGAAGGAGAAGGTGCAGCAGGACGCGGCCGCCGCGCCGCCCGCCCAGCGCATCCTGGCCGAGGGGCCCCTGGGCACCTCGCTGCTCTCCGACGACTCGGCCACGGCGGTGAGTGGGGCGCGGGTACTCCGTGGGGACTGTGGCACACCAGGGACACCCATGCCCCCTGTGCCTGGGGAGCCAGAGGGGTGGCACGGCGGGGATTTGGCATGGCACGGTGGGGATTTGGCACGGCACGGGTGGCTCTGACCGCGGTGTCTCCGCAGCCGGACGGCTTGCTGGCCAGCGTGCTGGCTCGCCCCATCCTCTCCGCCAGCGGGCTGGTGTCCCGGGACCGGCGCTTCATCCAGCCCTGCAGCACGGCCAGCGCCGCCGCCAGCGTCCTGGCGTCCCTCTCGTCCCCGCTGCCCGGGCGGGCGCGCGTCCCCTCCGCCGACAGCCCCGGCTGCCACAGCGACCGCCTGCTCCCGGAGGAGAGGTGCTGCCGCCGCGCCCCCAGGGCTCGGAGCCCTGTGGGGGTGGGCGTGGGGCAGGGTGGGGGGTAGGGGGGTGCCCTCGCCCCGTGCCAGCCCCCTTCTTGTGCTCTGCCCGCAGCTTGCTGCTGAGTGAGTCGCGCCTGCTCAGCCTGAGCCGCTCCGCCGTGCTCGCCGAGGTGGCCTCGGCCGAGATGAGCCTGCACGCCATCTACATGCACGAGGTGAGGTCCCGGCCCCCCCAGTGCCTCCCCTGTCCCCAGCCCTGAGCCACAGCCCCCCCACCCTGCGCCTGGCTGGGTGTCACCGCGAGCCCCCTCCTGCCACACTGCCAGCCCAGCCCAGCCGCCCCACGCTGTGTGCCCCCCCGGGGGGGCAGCAAGCGGTGACAGCCTGTCCCCCCCCCCCAGCTCCACCAGCAGCAGCAGCAGGGCCCTGCGCCCCTGGCCGTGGGGCTGTGGGTGGCTGCAGGGGCTCCCAAGCAGCCCTCCGTGACCGCAGGTGAGTGCCATGGGGTGCCATGTGCTGGCCCCAGTGTCTGTGGGGCCAAGCTGGGGGTGTCTGGGGGGCTCCCCCAGCCCCACACTTTGGGGGCCGTGGGGCACAGCGTGCTCTGACCCTGCCCTGCACCAGGCTCGGCCGCCCGCGCCTCGCAGGCTCAGCTCCGGGAGCTCCGGGAGATGCCGCTGGGAGGCTGGGCCGAGGAAGAGGAGGAGGAGGAGGAGGAGGAAGAGGAGCAGACGACGGGCTAGCTGCCCGCTGCGCCGGTGAGTGCAGGGGGGAGGCTCAGCCCCACCTTGGGGCCGGGCCCTACGGGGTGCACGTGCCGCAGAGTGCCCCTGACAGCCCCCTTTCCCCGCAGGTTCCTGGGTGCACCGACAGCGCCCGGCCCCCCCCCGGCCCGGGGGAGCTGCTGGAGGGGGCGGCCGGGCCCTGGGGGCCGTGGGGCCGCTCGACGCCGCCTGCTGCAGCCGGGGGCCCGACCGTGGGGACCCCCGCGTGGCTGCGCCTCCGTGCCGGTGCCTGGCCTGCGGCGTGGGGCCGGGGCGCTGCCGGGGGCAGCCGGCCCCACCAGGTGCTATATTTATACGGGGGGCACGGCGCACCCGGGGCTGCTGCCGTCCCCGCTGCCCACCCGTGCCGGGGCCCCCCCACCGCCGTGGCCAAGCCTGGGGTGACGCAGGACCCCCCCCCCCTCGGCCCCGGGAGCCCCAGGGGCAAATAAAGGTTTACAGACTGGCTGTGCTGGAGAGCGCTGCGTGTGCTGCCCCGCCGGGGTGCGCCGTGCCCCCTGGGGGTGCCCGGACCCCAACCCACTCCTTGTCCCCCCCCCCCCGCCACCCCCAGCCCCACCAGAACCCCCCCGGGACGCAGGACGCCGTACGGGGTTATCAAAAACTAAACCTTTACCGGGGGCGGGCGCTGCCTGCAGCGGGGGGGCAGCAGCAGGGGGGGGCACGGGGGGGTCCCCGGCGCGCTCAGGGGGCCGGGCGCGGGTGCCGGCGCTCCTGCATGGAGAAGGACTGGCTGCGGATGCGGAACGCCACCTCCTGCGTGCGGAAGGTGAGGCCGAAGATGTCCTCGTGGTACCGGTTCTTGTCCTGCGGGGAGGGGGCGGTGGGGACAGCGGCTCCGGGCACCCTCCCTGGGTCCTCCCTGTCCGTGTGCCCCCCCGGTCCCTTACCCGCAGCTCGCTGATGAAGTCCCCCGCCTGCCCCAGCGTCATGCCGGCCTGCTGCACCAGGATGTGCTGCACGGTCTGCAGCACCTCGGTGGCCATCGTCACGTCCCCGCACACGTACATGTGCCCGGCGCACTGGCACAGCACCCGGTGCACCTCCTCCGCCAGCTGCGTCCGCAGCACGTCCTGCACGTAGGCCTGGGGGCGCGGGGCTGGCTGAGACCCCCGCATGGCCCCCGTCCCCATCCCTGTCCCCATCACGTCCCCATCCCCGTGTCCCTGTCCCCCCGTGTCCCCAACCAGCCCTGCCTCCCTCCCTCTGTGCGCCCCCAGCCCTGTCCCCGTCCCCATCCCGTTCCTGTCCCTGTCTCACCCTGACCCCCACCTCCACCCCCGCCCCGTCCCCGCTCTCTGTCCCCGTCCCCGTCCCACCTTGGGGGTGTCGGGCTCCCGGGAGAAGGCGGTGAGGACCTGGCTGAGGGCCCCCCGCTCCCGCGCCTCCTCCATCTCCTGCCGGTAGATGTGGTCCAGCGCGGACGAGCGGCACCCGAACACCAGCACCATGCTGCCCAGGGGGCCGCCTGCGGGGACAGCACCCGGCTGCAGCACCCCCCCGAGCCCCGTGCCCCCCGTCCCGCACCCCACTGCCACCACAGCCCCGCGCCCACCCCTCCCTGTCCCTGTGTGCCCACGTTCCCTCAGCCCTGTGCCCAGTGTCCCCATGTCCCCATGCATGGTGGTCCCGCATCCCATATCCACATGTACAGCGCTTGTGTGGCCCCATGCACGGTGTCCCCATGTCCAGTGTCCCCATGACCCTGCACAGGGTGTCCCCATGCACAGCGTCCCCGTGTCCCCATGCACGGTGTCCCACATCCCCATGAATGGCATCCCTGCAGCCCGATGTTCCCATGCACGATGTCCCCATGTCCCAGTGCCCTGGTATCCCCACACGTGGTGTCCTCATGTCCCTCCACCCAATGTCCCATTGCACATTTTGGTGTCCCTGTGCACGGTGTCCCCACGCATGGTGTCCCAATGTCCTGGTGCCCCCATATCCCCACATGTGGTGTCCCCATGTGCCCCCACCCGATGTCCCCTTGCTCCCAAAGTGTCCCCATGCACCATGTCCCCATGTCCCAGTGTCCCCATATCGCTATGCACAGTGTCGTTGTGTCCCATGTCCCCATGCACCATGTCCCCATGTCCTGGTGCCCCCATATCCCCATGCACAGCGTCCCTGTGTCCCCATGCATGGTGTCCCCAGTGTCCCATGTCCCCATGAATGGCATCCCTGCAACCCAATGTCCCCATGCACCATGTCCCCATGTCCCGGTGCCCGGGTATCCCCACGCGTGATGTCCCCACGTCCCTCCACCCAATGTCCCATTGCCCCCGAGGTGTCCCCCCGCCCGCCGTCCCGGTGCCGCACCCGCGTCCTGCAGCTGGTGCATGCGGTGCTGCCAGAAGCTGCGGAAGGGCGCCACGCCGGTGCCGGGTCCCACCAGGATGCACGGGGCGTCCGCCGCGGGGGGCAGCCGGAACGAGGGGGCGCTGCGGGGGGCGGGGCCAGACGGAGGGGCGGGGTCAGACGGGGCGGGGCCAGACGGGAGGGGCGAGGTCAGACGAGAGGGGGCGGGGTCACACGGGGGGGGCCGACGGGAGGGGCGGGGTCAGACGGGAGGGGCGGGGTTAGCAGGGAGGGGGCGGGGCCAGCCCGGCGGGCGCGGGGCACGCCGGGAGATGTAGTCCCGGGGGGTGTAGGACGGGGAGCGCGGGGCATGCTGGGAGGTGTAGTCCGGGGAGGGGACGGGGGGAAAGGCGCTGGGGGAGGGCTCGGGGACAGCGGGCTTGGGCTGGGGGGGGCACGGAAAGGTGGATTTGGGGTGGGGGGGGGGGGCACCGAGGAATGCTGGGAAATGTAATTTTGGGGGCTGGGACCTGAGGCATGCTGGGAAATGTAGTTCGGGGGCTATAGGACCGGGGCATGCTGGGAAATGTAGTTTGGTGGGTTATGGCACCGAGGCATGCTGGGGGATGTAGTTTTGGGGTGATCGCCCGGAGGCACGCAGGGAAACGCGTTTTGGGGCTGGGGGCGCGGTGGCGCGGTCCCTCACCCGCGGATGAAGGCGGGCACCGTGTCCCCGGGCTGCAGCCGCGCCAGCCACGTGGAGCAGACGCCGTGGTGCAGCGGGCCCTGGCCGTCTGCGGGCGAGAGGCACGGCCCTGGCACGCGGACCCCGGCTCAGGCAGCCCCACGGTGGGGCTGGGGGCTGGGACCCGCATGCCGTGGGACACGGGGGCTGCACGGGGCCGTGGGGATGGCTGCTGGGACCCCCGGGCTGTGAGGAGGGGCTGGGCAGGGTGGGACCCCGGGGTATCCGGGGACTGGCGGTGCCCTGGGGGGTGTGGAAATTCCTTGGGGGACCCCAAGATTGCCCAGGGGCTAGTGGCACCCTGGGGACCACAAGGTACCCCAGGGATTTGGGGGGTTCCCTGGGGACTGGTGGTGCCCTGGGGCATGGAAATTCCTTGGGGGACCCCGAGGTACCCAGAGAGTGGCGGTGCCTTGGGGACCCTGAGGTACCCCCGGGATGGGGGGATTCCCTGGGGACTGGTGGTGCCCTGGGGGACCCCAAGGTACCCCAGGCACGAGGAGGTTTCCCAGGGACTGGCGGTGCCCTGGTGGGGGTGGAAATTCCTTGGGGGACCCCAAGGTGCCCCGGGGGCGCTGATGGTGCCCTGGGGACCTGGAAGTACCCCAGGGGTGTGGAGGTTCCCTGGGGACTAGCGGTACCATGCAGCAGCCGGAGGGCAGGGGGGCACCATCACCGAGCCCCTGTCCCCCCCACCCTGTCCCCATCCCCGTCCCCGCTCACTCTCGCTGTGGTAGGTGACGACGGCCACGGTGAGGTGGATCTGTCCGGGGCAGGGGCCGGGCGCGGAGCTGATGGAGTAGTAGCGCGGCTGCAGCAGCGGCAGCTGGGTGAGCAGCAGGGGCGCCGGCAGCCCCACCGAGGGGAACTCCTGCAGCACCTCCAGCAGCGTGGGGCAGCGGAACCACTTCCAGTCCTCGTACAGCCGGGCGTCCTGCAGCACGCACCGCTGGGACACGCGCAGGGGACCCCGCCAGCAGGGTGCCCCTGTCCCTGCAGCCCGGCACCACAGCAGCCCAGTATCCGGCAGCCCAGTGTCCCAGGGTCCCAGTATCCTGGGATCCCACTATCCAGCATCCCAGTATCCTAGCATTCAGTGTTCACTGCCCCAGTATTCAGCACCCCGGTATTCAGCATCCAGTATCTCCGCATCCCAGTATCTCAGCTTCCCTGTATCTCAGCATCCCCAATATCCCAGGATCCCAGTATCCAGCATCCAGCATCCCATTATCTCAGCATCCCAGTATCCAGCATCCCAATATCCAACATCCCAATATCTCGGCATCCCAGTATCCCAGCATCCAGTATCCTGGGATCCCAGTATCCAACATCCCACTATCTCAGAATCCCAATATCCCAGTATCCCAATATCCCCATATCCAGCATCCCAGCATCCCAATATCCCAGTATCCCCATATCTCAGCATCCCCATATCCAGCATCCCAGTATCCCAGTATCCCCATATCCCAACATCCCAGCATCCCAATATCCCCAGTATCCCCATATCCCAGCATCCCAGCATCCCCATATCCAGCATCCCAGTATCCCATTATCCCCATATCCCCATATCCCAGTATCCCCATATCCAGCATCCCAGTATCCTCATATCCAGCATCCCAATATCCCAGCATCCCCATATCCAGCATCCCAGCATCCCAGTATCCCCATATCCAGCATCCAGTATCCCAGTATCCCCATATCCCAGCACCCAGCCCATCAGGGTCCCAGCAGCCCAGCACCCACCACTGCCCCCACCCCCAGCACCAGCCCCGGTCCCCCCCCCAGCCCCCCCCGGCCCCAACCTGGCTGAGCTGCTGCAGGCGCTCGCGGTCGGCCGGCTCCTGCGCCCAGCGTGGCCAGGAGCTGCAGGAACTGGGGGCTCGGGGGGGCCGTGATGTCCAGGAAGAAGTGAGCGCCTGCTGCAGGGTGCAGGGGGGCAGGCGGCTCTGCGGCACCCAGCTCGACTTGTGGCCGGGGAACCTGCCTGCGGGGACAGCGGGGGGTGGGCGCGGGGACGGGGACGGGGGGACAGGGGCAGGGATGGGGATGGGGATGGGGATGAGAAAGGGGAAGGGGATAGAGGAGGGAGAGGGGATGTGGAAGGGGGAGAGGAAAAGAGGGGATGGGGAAGGGGATGAGGATGGGGAATGGAATGTGGATAGGGGATGAGGAAGAGAATGGGGATGGGGATCATGAAGGGAATGGGAATGGGGATGGAGATGGGGGTGGGGAAGGGGGTGAAGATGGGGATGGAGATGGGGATGGGGGAAGGGTATGGGGAAAGGGATGGGGAAGGGAATAGGGGGGGGGAAGGGCATGTGGAAGGGGATGAAGAAGGGGAAGAGGAAGAGAAGGGAGGGGGAAGGGATGAGGATTGGGATTGGGAAGGGGATGGGGAAGGGAATGTGGATGGGAGGGGGATGGGGCAGAGGAAGGGGATAGGGAAGGGTATGGGGATAGGAATGGAGATGGGATGGGGATGGGGTGGGGAAGGAAGGGGTGGGGAAGGAGGGGTGCTCTCCCCAGGGAGAGGCATGGCACAGTCGGACATCAGGAGCCACCCCATTCCCAGGCAGCCCCGGTGGGGGTCCCGCTGCGGGTGCAGCCCCCACGCGGGGTCTCTGGGGACCGTCCCCGGGGGCCCTACCGCTGCTGTCCTTCTCCAGGACCTCCACCAGGACGGGCTCGTCGGCGGGCAGCGGGTCCACGCCTCCACGCAGCTCCAGCCAGCCCTGCACCAGCTCGGGGCGGTTGGCGGGGAAGACGCCGAGGTGGTCCCCGGGCAGGTACTGCAGCTCGGGCTGCCCCGCGGCATCCAGGCGCACCAGCATGGTGGCACGGCTGTGGGGGGGGACAGGGGACAGGGCCACGGCGTGGGCAAGGGGGTCCCCAATGGGGCTGGGGGGGTGATGGGGGCGCGGGGCTCACCTGGACGCCTCGCTCTGCAGGTTCTCCACGGACAGCACCGTGCACGGGAGCACCTTGCGCTTGTGCACGTGGGCCAGCCCTGTGGGGAGGGGGCGTCAGCGGGGATGGGGGCTCAGGGGGGTGGATGGGGGTCGGAGGAGCTGGGGGGGGAGATATGGGGAGGGGTGCCAGGATGTGGTAGGGGTGGGGCTGCAGCAGCGCCTGGGGGGCTGGCTGGGGGTTATTGGGGTTGGGGGCTGCAGGGGGGCTGCAGGGGCTGGGGGCTGGGGTGCTGCTTGTGGTGGGGGTCCAATATTGGCCATGGGGAGTCTGGCTGGGGGCCCAGGGGCTGGGGGGTGGGCTTGGCCGTCGTGGGGGTCCCAGATCTGGGGGAGGGTCCCGCAGGGGGCTGGTGGGGGTGGGCCCGTGCCAGGGCTCTGTGGGGCGCACGGTACCGGTGAGGATGTCGGTGGCCTCGGGCTGCACGGCCAGCCGGTGCTTCTGGCGCTTCCAGCCCTGCTGGGGGGCGAAGATCTCCTCGGCCCGCCGCCTCCACCCCGTCCCCCACGCAGAAGGTCTCGCAGGCGGCCTGGGGGGGGGGCAGCAGGGCCAGAGGTGGGCGCCAGGCCCGGCCTGGGGGTCCCTGCCCCGTGGGCCCCCTCCCCACTGACCTGGAAGACGAGCTTGGCCCACGTGCGGAAGGACTCCTCCTGCGCGCACAGCTCGTCCCCCTCGCCCATGGGCAGGGATGCGCTCCCCCCCCCAGCTCCTCCAGCCGCGTGTCCACCGCGTGCGCGAAGGCGCAGAAGTGGGGGTACGCCCGGGGACCCCAGCCCGAAGACGGAGAACCTGGAGGTATGGGGGGGCACTGAGCGGGGTGCCCCCAGCCCCACTCTGCCATGGGAGCCTGGGGGGTGCCCATGGACACATCCCTACTCCAGAGGGGGAAGGGGTCATCACCCCAACCCCATCCCCATCCCCATCCCATCCCATCCCCATCCCCATCCCCATCCCCATCCCCATCCCCATCCCCATCCCCATCCCATCCCCATCCCATCCCATCCCATCCCATCCCCATCCCATCCCCATCCCACATCCCATCCCCATCCCCATCCCATCCCCATCCCATCCCATCCCCATCCCCCATCCCCATCCCCATCCCCATCCCCCATCCCATCCCATCCCCATCCCATCCCCATCCCCATCCCCACCCCATCCCACCCCCCCACCCCCCCCCCCACCCCCCCCACCCCCCCCGTCCCCGTACCGCAGTGCCCCCAGTGTTCCCGCACTGTCCGTGTTGCCTCAGCTGCCGTCTTTTCCTCTTCCAGGAGGCCACGAGCTGGTCCGACTGCGAGACGCTGTTGAAGCGCAGCTTGTAGCTCCTGTGGGGGGGTGGTGTGAGCAGGGTGGGGGGCTCCCAGTGCCCGGGACAGGCAGGGGGAGCTGTCCCCATAGCAGGGGGGGGGGACAGGGACACCCGTGGCCCCCACGCTCACTTGGGTGGCTCAGCCTGCGAGGCGCTGGTGTAGGGCGAGGACATCTCCATCAGCGCCTTGGAGAAGCTCTGTGGGGAGGCACAGGTCACGGCCCCTATCCCCGTTCTGTCCCCATCCCGTCCCCATCCCGTCCCCATCCCCTCTCCCTGCCCCTCACCTCCCCGCACTCCGGCGGGTCCCCGTTGCCGAAGGTGCTGGTCACCACCAGCACCAGGGTCTCGTGCTCCAGGGACACGATGTCGTACTCGTCCATGCACACCACCTGCGGGGTGACAGGCAGGATGGGCTCCGATGGCTGGGCCCCCCCCCTGCACTCCCCCGTCCCCCCCAGTCCCCTCTGCCCACCTTGGGGTCGAAGGCGCGTCGGAAGAGCTGGCAGAGGCTCCAGGCGTAGGTGCGCGACTTGCCGGTCTCGGTGGCGTACAGGATGGTGGCCTTCACGCGCCGCGCCATCACGTGCCCCATCAGCTTGGCCGAGATCTTCACCGCGCTGCGGGGACGAGAGGGTCAGCGCCGGGCCCTGCCCCGGCCCCCGCGCCCTCCCGGGGCTGCCACCTACTTGGCCACCTCCTTGAAGGTCTTCCTCCGGGTGACGGTGGTGCCTTTGGAGACGTAGACCTTCCAGGCGTCGGGCTGCGGGAGGGCAGGGGGTCAGGAGTGGGGAAGGACCCGTGGGGTGGGGAGGGGATGGGGTGGGGAAGGGGAAGGGGAAGGGGAAGGGGAAGGGGAAGGGGAAGGGGAAGGGGAAGGGGAAGGGGAAGGGGAAGGGGAAGGGGAAGGGGAAGGGGAAGGGGAAGGGGAAGGGGAAAGGGGAAGGGGAAGGGTCTGTGCGCACCTGGTAGCGGAAGGTGGGGCAGAGCTGGTAGTTGACCATCTCCTGGTGGAAGACGGGGGTGAGGCTGCCCGAGATGGGGGGCACGATCCAGACCCAGTCGGCCGGGCACCCCCCCCGCGTCCGCAGCTCGTTCTCCATGTGCTTCACGAAGGACTCGGTGGCCGCGTGGTGGTCCACGATGGTCACTTTGGCGACCTGCGGGGACAGGGGGCAGGCGGTGGCCAATGCCCCGGGCACAAGCCGTGCCCCGGGGGTGTCCCCCCGGCTGTGCCCCCAGCACCACCCCCCCGAGGCCGCGGTGCCCCCGGCCGTGCCAGCCCACCTGGTAGCTGTGCAGCACGGCGATGTTCACCTCCACGGCGGCTTTGTCCTTCCAGAGGGACGAGGTCTTGCGCGTGTCCAGCCCCATGCGCAGGGCCACCTCCTGTCGGGGGGGGCGCAGGCTCGTTGGGACCCCCCCCGGCCCCCAGCTCCCCCCCCAGCCCCGTGGCACCGCGGTGCTCACCTGCAGCAGGTTGTAGCGGTGGCTGTCGCACAGGTTCCTGGTGCCGATCTCGCTGCTCATGTACCAGCCGTTGAAGGGGGCCGCGGGGAACTCCAGCCCCCCGATCTCCAGCAGCATGTTGGAGACGGCGGGCAGCGCGTACCAGCGCAGCCCCAGCTCCCCGAACCACTCCAGCCTGCGTGGGGAGGGGGATGCAACCGAGGGTCCCGCACCGGCCCCCATCGCAGACCCCCCACCTCCACCCCCTCCTCCCGTCCCCACTCCTGCCCCCTGCTCCAGGGCTGCGCTGGGATGAGCACGAGGAGCCCCCACCCCGTCCCCAAACCCGTGGCTGTGCCCACGCGCTGGGGCAGCCCCCGATCCACGGGCAGGGACACGGGGGGGCCCGGACCCACTCACGTGGGATGCGTGAGGGGCACCTCGAGGACCAGCTCCGGCGGCAGGGGGAAGAGCTCGGGGGCCTCGTCGGGGCCCTGCAGCAGCAGGGGCAGCACGTCGAAGCGGCCGTTCCCCGGGCTCCAGCCGTAGTGCACGCAGAGCTGGGGGTGCAGGAGGTATTAGGGGGGGGGGCTGCGGTGCCCTCACACGGTGCCGGGGCAGCAGGGTGGCCCCGGGCCCCCACCTCGGTGATGTCCACGTTGGCCGGGTCGCCCAGCACGGAGCCGTCGGGCTGCCGGTAACCGGCGTAGCGGATCAGCTGCGAGTTCCAGATGCGGAAATCGCCCCGGCCCGGCACCCGCTGGGGGAAGATGGTGATGGCCGACCTGCAGAGAGGGGGGAGGTCACCAAACGGCCCCCCAGGTCCTCATTGCTGTCCCCATCCTGTCCCATCCCCATCCCATCCCCATGCCATCCCCATCCCCATCCCAAATCCCATCCCCATCCCCATCCCCATCCCATCCCCATCCCATCCCCATCCCATCCCATCCCCATCCCCATCCCATCCCCATCCCATCCCATCCCATCCCCATCCCATCCCCATCCCATCCCCATCCCCATCCCCATCCCATCCCCATCCCATCCCCATCCCCATCCCATCCCATCCCATCCCCATCCCCATCCCATCCCCATCCCCATCCCCATCCCCATCCCATCCCCATCCCATCCCCATCCCATCCCCATCCCCATCCCATCCCATCCCATCCCATCCCATCCCATCCCATCCCCATCCCCATCCCATCCCCATCCCCATCCCCATCCCCATCCCATCCCCATCCCCATCCCCATCCCCATCCCATCCCCATCCCATCCCCATCCCCATCCCATCCCCATCCCATCCCCATCCCCATCCCATCCCCATCCCCATCCCCATCCCCATCCCATCCCCATCCCATCCCCATCCCATCCCCATCCCATCCCCATCCCCATCCCCATCCCCATCCCCATCCCCATCCCATCCCCATCCCATCCCCATCCCATCCCCATCCCCATCCCATCCCCATCCCATCCCCACCCCACCCCACCCCACCCCATCCCACCCCACCCCCGTTGGTGCTCTCTCTCACCGTATGTTGCCGCGGTTGGTGGCGTACTGGATGTGGGTGCAGAGGAACCCAAACATCTCCCCCACGCTGGCGCAGTCCCGGGCATCAAACACCTGTGGGGCAGGGGGTGCCGCTGCCTCCTCCATCCCCAGCCCCACAGCGTGCCCGGCCCCATGGCGCCCCTCCAGCCCGGTGGGGCTGCGCCCACCCTCACCTGCAGCTTGTTCCACTGGATGCGGCCGACGCAGCGGGCGGCGTTGCGCCAGGCCTGCTTGGCCCCAAAGATCAGCTCGGGCTCCAGCAGCTGGTAGGTGCCCGTGGCCTCGATGGCCGCCTCCACGTCCCGCAGCCGCTGCGTGTGCGCCGGGGAGTTGTCCCTGCGGGCACCCGCTCAGCTCAACCCAACGCCGGTTTAGGGGCAGCCCGGAGATGGGGGGGGGGACCCTGGGGGCTCGGGATGCTCAGGGTGCAGTGAGGGGGGCACAGGCAGGAGGGGGAGGCAGCGTCCTTGGAGCTCCCAGCTCCAAGTGGGGGCTTTGGGAGGGGAAGGGGTGTTTTGGTGCCCCACGTAGGGATGAGGATTTGCATGCTGTGGGGTTGGGCTGGGCTGTGGGGTGGGGATGGGGCTGTGGGGTGCCCTTGGACAGGTTCGGGGCTGTGGGGTGCCCTGTAATGGGGATGGGGACAGGGCTGTGGGGTGCCCTGGGGCAGGGATGGGGCTGTGGGGTGCCCTGGGACGGAGATGGGCTGTGGGGTGCTGTGGGGTGGGGATGGGGACGGGGCTGTGGGGTGCCCTGTAACGGGGATGGGTTGGGGCTGTGGGGTGCCATGGAGGAGGGACAGGGCTGTGGGGTGCTGTGGGGCAGACCCCCGGCCGCACTCACCGCCGGATGGACGCGTAGTACTGGTTGATGAAGTCCCGGGCCAGGGCCAGCAGCTCGGGGCCGCTGCGGGCGCCCTCGGTGCCGGGGGCCGGCAGCTGCTTGGGCAACACCAGGGAGCCCAGGCAGCGCCGCCCCGAGCACGGCAGCTCCTGGGGGGGCGGCAGAGGCTGGGATCCGCGGGGGCACCGGCCCGACCCCGCACCCCACAGCCCCCCCAAGCCCCCACCCCGGCCCCCACCTGCTCGGCCTGGGCGCAGAGCGTGTCGTAGGCGATGCTCCCGGTCTCCCAGTTCTTCAGCCGGGCGAAGCGCGTGGGCTCCGTGGGGCGCACGGGCACCGGGCTGGGGGGAGGCAGCCCTGAGCCTGGGGACCCCTCCCCACGCTCAGCCCCATGGCTCCGACGCTTGGGGACGCTCCCAGCCCCCCAGGGGATGGGGATGGGGATGAGGGGAACAGGCGGGAGAGGGGGCGGCAGGGGGGTACTGAGGGCAATGGGGCACGGTGCTGGGGTGAGGGGGGGCATCTCCCACGCCCCTCTGCCCTCGGTGTCCCCGGGTCCCCGTGGGGTGTGGGACAGGCGTGGGGTGAGGGGCTGGTGCCGGCTTGGGGCGTTCCTCGGCCTCGTGCGTGCGAGTGTGAACAATAGGCGTGAGTCAGAGCCGGGCCCCGCCACCCGAAGGGGTTAACGCCATCCTGTCCCCACGGGGGCTGCGGTGTCCCCCCCTGTCCCGACACGGCTCACGTCCCATCCCCGTTCACCCCCCGTGTCCCATCCCCACGTCCCACCCTCCCCAGCTCGCCCCCTTGGGCTCCCACGCGTCCCACGGGTGCCGCGGGGCAGGGGGGTGGCAGCGGGACAGCCCCGGGCACGCCGTGGGGCAGTGAGGGCAGGGGGCGAACGGGGGGGTTCCCGTGGCTGCGCCCCCCGTCCCACCACATCCACGTCTCCCGTGGGGCCGCGGCTCCGTGGGGCGAGGGCACCCCCGGGGCCGTCCCCGTGAGAACCGTCCGGGACAGCGGACGGAGACGGGGGTCCCGCCGAGCCCCCCCTCCCCCCGCGCCCCCTCCCACCGCACCCACCTGCCCTTATTATCGGGGCCGGGCCCCTCGTCGGGCGCGGGGCTGAGCTGCCGCGAGCAGAGGCCGAGGCCGCAGGAGCGGGCAGCGCCGGGCAGCACGGCCGGCAGGTTCCCCATCGCGCCGCCACTGAGCCGCCGGGCAGGGTTCGGCCGCTTCCTCCGGCGGGGATAAGGCGCGGGGGGAGCCGTGCCCCCCGCCCGCGCGTCAGGGGGCGGCCGCCACGCGGGACGGCGGCGGGGGCGTGGGCGCGGGGCCGCGGGACCCCGCGCGCGGGGCGCGCGGTGGACGGCGCCCGCCCGAGCCCGGCCGCGCGGGGAGGGGGGCGCGGACACGGGGGGGGGGCCCCCCCCCGCTGCTGCCGCGGACCCCACGCGGGACCCACGCGGGACGCGGCGGGGCAAGGGTCGCGCTCGGGAGACCCCCCGGGGAGCCGCGGTGCTGCCGTGGGGGGGTGGTCGCGGTGCCCCCCGTGGGTGCCCACGGCCCCGCGCCCCCCTGGCCCCCCGGCGGACATCCGGAGGTGCGCCCCGGCCCCCCCCCGGCCGGGCCCCCACCCAGTTCCTGCCATTGATGCCGCCCGGCCGCTGCCGGCCCCCCCTCGCAGGGCACCCTACGGGGGCCCCGCCACGGTTTAGGGGGCGCAGGCCGGGGGGGACACATTGGGCGGGGGGGGGGAAATGTGGGGGTCCCGCCGGGTACCCGCGGGGATGCTCCGAGCGGGGCGAGGGGACCCCGGGGGGCAGGGAGTGGGGGGGGCGGGTGGTCCCGGGGGGTCCCGGGAGTGGGGCTCAAACCCCACGGGATTGGGGGGGCGCGGCGGGGACAGAGCGGGGTGCCCCGGGGGGGCCCCGGGGGGGCCCGGCCAGGGGTTCCGCAGCAGTGCCGGGACTCGGGGGGGGCGGCAGGGGACGGGAAACCGCGCCCCGAGAGTTTCCTTCCTGCGCCTTGGAGGAAAGCAACGCCTGGGGAGGGCGCGGGGGGGGCAGGGAGGGAGTCCGGGCAGGGAGCTGGGGGGGGGCAGGACCCGGGCAGCCCCCTCGTGGGAAACGTCCTGGGGACCCCCCCGGGGCTGCCGCTCGGGGGCAGCGCCCCACGGCCCGGGGGTGCCGCCGCGGGGGCAGCGCCGGGTGCGCCCCCCAGCCCCGAGGGCAGCGCTGGGCAGCCCGCGGGGGGGGCGTGGGACCCCCCCTAGCTCCATGCCGGGGGCGCCCACCCGGCCCCGCCGCACGGGGGTCGCCGCCCGCCGCCCCCCTCCTGCCCCCGCGTCCCTACCCCGACCCCCGCGCCCCCCCGAGGGCGGGACAGGGCTGTCCGTCACCGCCGGACGCTCTCCCCATTGGCTGCGTCCCCCGAGGGGGGCGGTGACCGGACGGCCCCGGTGCCGGGGGGGGGCCGGGGGGGGGGGCCGGGGGCGGCCCCGGGGGCAGGCGGGGCGGGGGCTCGGGGTTTGTCCTGCCCGCAGCCCCCCGCCCACGGCCCGGCCCCTCCCGCGTGGGTCCGCCCGTGGGGCAGCCGCGGGGTCCCTCGCAGCCTCCTGGGGACCCGGGGCAGTGCGGGAGCGGCTCGGCTCGGCTCGGCCAGGCCCGTCCCGTCCCGTCCCGGTTCGGCCCGGCTCGGCCCCGCTGGGAGCCCGCTGGCACCGCGCGGGTCGGGGCAGGACCGGGGCAGGGCCGGGGCCGCCGCCGCTTTCAGCACCTCGGACAGGGGCGGGCGGAGCGGCCCCGCCGGGACCGGCACCGGGAACGGGAACGGGTCTGGGAATGGGACCGGGACCAGTAACGGAACTGGGATTGGGACCAGCAAAGGCACTGGGACTGGGACCGGCACCGGCACCGGGACCAGTAACGGAACTGGGACTGGGACCAGCAAAGGCACTGGGACTGGGACCGGCACCGGGACAGGGACTGGGACCGGGACCAGGACCGGCAATGGGACAGGGACCAGTAATAGGATTAGGACTGGGACTGGGCCTGGGACCGGGTCTGGGACCGGGACCGACACCGGGACTGGGACGGGGACCAGGACCATAACCAGGACTGGGACTGGGACTGGAACTGGCACTGGAACTGGAACTGGAATCAGCAACAGAAGTAGGACCGGGACTGGGACTGGGACAGGGATCAGCACTGGAGCAGGACTGGAACCAGTACCAGTACTAGGACCAGCACTGGGACCAGTACTAGTACTAGGACCAGCACGGAGACCAGTACCAGTATTAGGACCAGCACTGGGACCTGTCCCAGCGCTGAAGCAGGACTGGGACCAGTACTAATACTAGGTCCAGTACTGGGACCAGTACCAGCACTGGAGCAGGACTGGCTGTGTGAAGCCCACCCGGTGGGGGACAGTGTCTGGGGGCTGCACTGTGGGGCTGGTGGGGGGGTCCCCAGTGAGAGTCAGATGCAGCCCCCCCCCCATGACCTCACATGACCCCGGGCAGAGCACACTGCCCCAGCGCATCCCAGTGTCTCCAGTACCAGGACTGGGATGGGGACTGGGACTGGGACTGGGATATGGGACCAGAAGCAGGACCGGAACTGGGACCGGGACCAGAACTGTCACCAGCACCAGCACTGGGACTGGGACAGGAACAGGGACTGGCACTGGGATTGGGACAGGGACTGGCACCAGGACAAGCAGTGGGACTGGGACCAGTAAAGGAACCGTGTCTGGGACCAGCAACGGGACTGGGTCTGGGACTGGTGATGGGACTGGGACCAGTAATGGGACTGGGACCGGCAATGGGACTGGGACTGGCAATGGGACTGGGACTGTCAATGGGACTGGGACCAGCAATGGGTCGGAGACCAGAACCAGGACCCAGAGCCAGGATCAGGACTGGGACCAGAACCGGGACTGGGTCCCAGCACTGGGACTGAATGCCAGACTGGTTGCAGCACTGGGACTGGGACCAGCACAGAGATTGGAGCCTGGCACCAGGCCAGGACCCGGCACCAGGCTGAAACTGGGGAAGGCACTGCGACCAGTACCAGTACCAGGACCAGCACTGGGACCAGTCCCAGCACTGGAGCAGGACTGGGACCAGTCCCAGCACTGGAGCAGGACTGGAGCCGTGTGGAGCCCACCCTGCTGAGGACCGTGTCTGGGGGCCGCACTGTGGTACCGGTGGGGGGGTCCCCAGCGTGGGTCAGATGCAGCCCCCCCCCATGACCCCACATGACCCCGGGCAGAGCACGCCGCCCCAGCGCATCCCAGTGCCCCCAGTTGCAGACACACAGCGGGTGCTGCGTCCCCCCCCGTTTGGCCCCCGGCCCCCCCCGGCCCCCCGGCGCTGCCGCCCAGGCGCAGCTGCTGTTTACGTTCCCGCGGCTGCTCCGCCGCCGGGGCTGGCACCGGCCCCCGCTCTGAGCTCCAGGGCTGGGCTGGGGGGGGGCGGGGACGGGGGGGGGGGGCCTAGGGTTGGGGGGGGGGGCCGGGAAGCGTTTCTGTGCCCCGGCCCCCCCTTGTGCTACTCATGAGCCCCTATCCGTGCCCCCACATTCACGAGCCCCCCCCACGTCCCGGGGGGGTTGTGGCCGGGCTCTTCTCATGGGGGGGGGGTATTGCAGCCGGGATGGGTGTGGGGGGGGCGTGATTGAGTCTGGGGGTGCCTTGGGGGCGTGGGGCAGTGGGGATGTGGGGAGGGGGCTCTGGGGGGCACGCGGGGCTGGAGGGGCCCGGGGCGGGGGCGGGGCTGGGGGGGGCCGCCCCGGGCGCTTCCCCCCCCCCCCTCCTGGACCCCCCCCCGTCCCGCTCGGGCCATTGGCTGCGGCCTCGCTCGCTCCTCCCCGGCCGGGCTCGGCTGTCACCGCGCAGCGCCGGCCCCGCCGCGTCCCGGCTCCGCTCCGCTCCGCACCGAGCCCAGCCGAGCCAACACCGGGCCGGGTCGAGCCGAGCCAGGGCAGAGCCGTGGGGAAGGGGTGGCCGGGGGGGGGGTTGGGGGACGCAGAGCGGAGCCGAGCCGAGCCGATCCGAGCCGGGCGGGGGAGGCGCGGTGATAAATCTCCCCCCGGGCCAGCCGCCTCCTTGCCTAAATAAGGCCGATGCTGCGCCCGCCGCGGCGCGCACGGAGCCGCTAGCGGGGAGACGGGGGGGGGGGGGGGGGGCGGGCGGGGCCGGTACCGGTACCGGCATCGGTACCAGCACCGGTAGCGGCGGCACCGGCACCGGCACCGGCACCGGCGGCGGGCGCGCCCCGTACCTGGCCATGGGCTAACGGCGGCGGGGAGCGGGGCGCGGGGAGCGGCCCCGGAGGGAGGGCCCGGCCTTAACCCCTGCGCGCCCGCACGGCCCCGCCCGCCGCCGCACCGAGCCGCACCGAGCCGTGCCGTGCCGTGCCGTGCCGTGCCGTGCCGTGCCGTGCCGTGCCGTGCCGTGCCGTGCGCGCCCCGCCGAGCCGGCCCGGCGGCGCCGTCCTTGGCTCAAGGGCACCGGGACCCCCCGCGGCTCGGGGCCGCCTCCCGCGCCCGCGGCCGCTGCCCCATGGGCCCGGCGCCATGCCGGTGCGGCGCGGCCACGTCGCCCCCCAGAACACCTTCCTGGACACCATCATCCGCAAGTTCGAGGGGCAGAGTGAGTGCGGGGGGGGGGGGCGCGGCCGGCCGGGGGGCGGCACCGGGACGGGGGGGGGATGGGGGAGTCGGGGGGATTGGGGGCTTCGTGTGGGGCTGGGGGGGGGTTATATCGAGGCTGGGGGGGTTTATGTTGGGGCTGGGGGGCTTTATGTTGGGGCTGGGGGGCTTTATGTTGGGGCTGGGGGGCTTTATATTGGGGCTGGGGGGCTTTATGTTGGGGCTGGGGGGCTTCATGTGAGTCTGGGGGGCTTTATGGGAGTCTCAGGGGCTTTTATGTTGGGGATAGGGGCTTCAGGCAGGGCTGGGGGGCCTTCGTGTGAGGCTGGGGGGGCTTTATATCGAGGCTGGGGGGGCTTTATGTTGGGGCTGGGGGGCTTTTATGTTGGGGCTGGGGGGCCTTTATGGTGGGGATAGGGGCTTCAGGTGGGGCTGGGGGGCTTTGTGTTGGGGCTGGGGGCTTCAGGTAAGGCTGGGGGGCCTTTATGTGAGGCTGGGGGCCTTTATATCGGGGCTGGGGGCTTTTATGTGAGACTGGAAGGCTTTCTGTTGGGGCTGGGGGGGGCTTTCTGTTGGGGCTGGGGGCCTTTGAGTTGGGGCTGGGGGCTTTGGTAAGGCTGGGGGGGGGATTGGTGAGGCCAGGCATTTTGGGTGAGGCTGAGGTTTGGTGAGGCTGGGGGCTTCTGGTGAGGCTGGGGGGGGGTGGGTGCCATGGGGCTCTGGGGCAGCTGGGGGGCACGTGCAAGAAGTCCATCTGGGGGGGCCCATGGGTGCTGGTGCCACGGTGGCCCCACAAGCACCCGTCCCCACGTCCATCCCCGGACAGGGCACCCAGGCAGGGGGGTGCAGGGGGGGCTGGGGGTGCCCAGGGTCCAGTCCCTGAGGTGGGGACGGGGACAGAGCATGGCCAGGACGGAGCCACAGCCACAGCTCGCGTGACATGGCCGGTGCTGGACCACGGCCTCCTCGACCCCCCCGGAGCAGGGGCCCTGCACCAGCATCACCCCGAGGGTTGTGGCCGGGGCCCTGCTGTCCCCGTTGGGGTCTCCGTGCTGCAGCCCTGGGCCCAGCTGTGGGGGCACTGCAGGGTGGCACGACGTGCCCTGGGGCACCGGGGTGGGCGCACGGGGCTGTGGCAGGGCCCCTGGTGCGGGCACGGGGCGGGGGGCCCCCGCTGCGACCGGTGCCCTTGGGGACAAGCAGGGCGCAGCCGCTGTGCGGTCCCGGGGGACGCTTC
Organism: Netta rufina; assembly: GCF_964035555.1. NCBI lineage: Eukaryota > Metazoa > Chordata > Aves > Anseriformes > Anatidae > Netta > Netta rufina. Next base: position 548,230 of record NC_140124.1, read on the forward strand.
GGTTGCTGAGAGCCCAGGGTGGGGATGGACGGACGGATAAATGGATGGATGGACGGATAAATGGATGGATGGATGGACGGATGGATGGATGGATGGATGGACGGATGGATGGATGGATGGACGGACGGACGGATGGACGGGCAGATGGAGCGGGGCGCAGGGCCAGGGCTTCCACGGGCTTCACCTCCGCCTCCCCGCAGGCCGCAAGTTCATCATCGCCAACGCCCGGGTGGAGAACTGCGCCGTGATCTACTGCAACGATGGCTTCTGCGAGCTGTGCGGGTACACGCGGGCCGAGGTCATGCAGAAGCCCTGCACCTGCGACTTCCTGCACGGGCCCCGCACGCAGCGCAGCGCGGCCGCGCAGATCGCCCAGGCGCTGCTGGGCTCCGAGGAGCGCAAGGTGGAGATCTGCTTCTACCGCAAGGACGGTAGGGACCCCGCCACCGCGTCGCCCGTGGGCTGGGGGTGCCGGCTGGGGAGCGGGCGCGCGGGCACCCAGCGTGCCGCCGTGGGAGCCTCCCGGCGCGCTCCCCGGTGGAGATTTATGGTTATTTGTGCGGGCGTGAGGGCGGCCGTCCGTCACGGGCAGACAGACCCTTGAGTTAACGGCCTGCTGCTGCGGGCAGCTGCGCTGCGTCCATCCATCAGCCGTGCCAGGCCTCGCCGCGCCGTGGGTGGCGTGCGGTGCCAGCGCGGGGGGGAGCCGGCAGCCCCCGCCCCTCCCCGGTGATAGCGTGCCGGGGCCGGGCCGGGGGCTCGTCCTGCCCCACTGGTGCCAGCACGTCCCCTGCTGGGGTCCGCAGCCCTCCCAGCTCCCGTGGGTCTGAGCAGGGTCTGTGGGTGCTGTGGGGCAGCTGTGGGGCACGGTGCTGTAACCTGCCTGTAGGGGCTGCAAAGTGTATGGGGGGGGGGATCGGGGGTCCCTGTGCTGCCCAGGGAGGGGGGAGAGGGGGTGGAAGGGAGCTGTGTCTGGGGCTGTGGGGATGGAGCCCCCAGGGGCAGCCCCTCTCTGGTGCCCCACAGTACCCCACAGTGCCCCACAGCTGCCCCACAGCCAGGCCCAGCCAGCTCGGGGGCTGTTTGCTCTGAGCCTATGTCAGGCAGCACGGCCCCCCCTGCCCCCCTCCCCGTGGGCACTTTCCTTGCTGGGGTCCCCAGGCAGGCAGGGATGGTGCCAGTACTACCCATGGCACGAGGGCTGTGCTGCATCCCCCGAGCCCGGTGCTCCCAGTCCTGGGGGTGCCCGTCCCTCATTTCGGGGCCCCTGCTGCCCCACGGCGTGGTGGCTCCGTGGAGAGGGGCTCGCTCCCCCCATCCCTGTGTCCCCGCGGTGCTCTGGGGCCGGGTGCAGTGGGGCTGCCCCTGGAGGAGCCGGTCCCTGCGCCAGGTGTCCCTGCTCTCTCCGGCAGCTGCCTGCGGCGCTCGGCACCCGGCCCCGGTTCCGGCGCGCAGAGTAAACAAAGCTGGCTCCCAGCTGCCGGCCCTGCCGCCGAGACACCACGTGCAGCCCGCGGCCCCGCTCTGCGCCGCCGCCCGCAGCACAAGGGCACGGGGCACGAGGGCACAGGGGCATGAGGACACAAGGGCACAAGGGCACAAGGGCACGAGGGCACAAGGGCACGAGGGCACGGGTCCTTGCACTGCAGCCCCCACCTCCCGCTCCCTCCTCCCGTGCACATCCCCTGGGAGGAGCAGGAGCGAGGCTGCCTTGGCTCGTGGCTCGGCTGCGTGTCCCCAGGGCTCTCGCTGCCTGTCTGGGGGCCTGGCTGCAGCTCTTGGGCTGTCCCAGTGCGGCCGCATCCTGGTTCTGTTGCAGCCCCCGGCGTGGAGCTGAGCTCCAGCCCAACACGCAGCCGCTGGCGCATCCGTGCCAGGCACAGCCCGGGGCACCGTGGCTTGGACGGGCACAGCTGCTGCCTGCGCACTTTGGACCCGCGCGCAGGGTGCTCGGGGTGGCCGGGGCGCAGGCAGCACGTGGCTGCTTCCTCCCGCAGCCGGCACGCGCCGAGTCCTCGTTAGCCCTCTGCTAATTGGCCCTGCCCGTCACCCGCTGCCGGGCATGTGCTGAGCAGATGGGGAGGCCCCGGGTCCCAGCCGCTGCCTGCTGCCGTGGGGCTTTCCCTGCCCCGTGCCGCAGGGCCATGGGCAGGTGGTGCTGTGCCGTGCCGTGCCGTATGGTGCTGTGCCGTGCCGTGCCGTGCTGTGCCGTGCCATATGGTGCTGTGCCGTGCCGTGCCATGCTGTTCCATGCCATGCCGTGCCGTGCCATGCCGTGCCGTATGGTGCTCGGTGGCAGCAGGGCCGTCTGGCTGCAGGGCCGCCCTGCTGACAGCAGTGTATGCTTCGTGTCTCCGGTCACGGGGCTCTGGGCAGCGTCAGCACAGCTGGGGCAGACAGGCTGAGTGAGGGGGGGGATGCGGCCCTCGGGGGGGACACAGCCCTCGAGGGGGGGGCCTGGGCTGTGCACCCTGCGGTGCCAAAGGGGCCGGTGCCGTGCTGCACAAAGCCTGCCCTGTGCCGGTGGCACCACGCGGTGCTGGGGCAGCACAATGCTCGCAGGTGGGGTGGGGTGGGGTGCTGTGCTTGTGAACCCCCCCAGGAGTAGGGAGAGGGCGGCTGCATGGTCTGTGCACCCGGTGGGGGGGCTGGGGGGACCACCCCTGGTCACTGCCACTCTGGGGCTGTGTCCCCATGGAGCCCATGGGGCTGAGCAATCCCCACCCGGCCAAGGAGGGGGCACCAGAGGCTGCCCCCCCACGGGGCCATGCTCCCCACGGGGCCATGCACCCCTGCAGCACTGTGGGGGTCCTGGCACCCCACAGCCCCCCCCCTCCCCGCCATGTGCTGCCATAGGGCCGTGGGGAGCAGCGGTGCCCCTGCCCCTTGCTGTGCCTGGGGCTGCCGGGGGGGGCCGGGTGGGGGCCCCCCGGGCGTGCGGCGGGTGCCGGGTCGGCTGGCGCTGCGGCAGGGCTGCGTCCCCGGGGAGTGCGGTGTTTCCGAGGGGATATTTATAGCCAGAGGCAGCGGCAGTGCCTGCAGAGGGGGAGCTGCTCCCTTTAACCCTTCCCTGCCTCCCCGCGCTGCAGGAGCCCCCCGTGACCCCCCCCTGGCAGCCCCCTCCCCGTGGTGGCAGCGGGGGGACCGCAGGGTGCAGGCGCCCACAGCTTGTGGGGTGGCCGGGGGGGTCCTGGCCCCGTGCCCAGCCCCGATGCCCCACCAGGTCGGGGGCACCCACACCACCTGGCTGCTGGCCCCAGCCTCGCGTGGCCCCGTGCCGTGGCACCGCACGGTGACATCCCCACGAGGGTCTGCTGCAGGGGGCCTGCCTGGCGGAGCCCACCGGGGCTGGGGAGCGGCCGGAGAGATCATCCCAGACCCAAAAATGACCAAACCCAGCAGCGCAGCGTGTCGGGGCCCTCGGGCTGTCAGTGGCTGCATTTTCCCTCTCCCCTCAGCCCTGCTGAACGCTTCACCTGGCGCTGCCGCGTGCCAGCACCGCGCCGTGCCCCCTGCTCAGCCCCATGCTGCAGCCCCAGCAGGATGCGAGCGGTGCCTGGGGGGGTCCCACACCCCGCTCCCACCCCGTCCCCCTTGCCCCGCCGTGCTCTGCTGCCTCGGCGGGGCCCGGCTGCTCCCGCAGTGCTGCTGAGCGCCGCAGCTCCCCGCGCCTGAGCGATGTTTGCAGAGCCCAGGCGGGGACGCGGGAAGGTCGCGGCCGCCGCAGGGGAGCACGGCGGGGACAGCCGGCGGGACGGGCAGCCGCGGCGAGGAGCGAGGTCAGGGCCAGGCTGTGCCGGAGCAGAGACCCCCCCGGTGCCGTCGCCGCTGCCGGTGGCGTTTCGGGTCACCGAGGGCTGGGCCTGGCCCCCGGCGGGTCCCTGGAACGCGTGTGAGGGTTGAGGCTGTGCCAGGATCGGGCCCTCGGTGCTGCCTGCCAGGTGCCAGCGGGTGATCCTGGCACACGGCCCCCCCGTGCTGCTGGGGCTTCCCCGTCGCGGGCAGCTCGGCTGCTTCGACCCCAGTGCATCCCAGTGCAGCACTGGGGGCTCCCAGTGGGTTCGTGCGTGGGGGCACACGGTGACGTCTCCGGGGTGCCCCCACACCTAGGTGCGCCCACAACACTGCGGGGTGGGCGCATGGGGGCCGTGTGGGGTGCAGGGGGCAGGGGGCTGCGTGCTGTGCCGGGGGGCACCCCCATGGCCGTGGGGTGCTCAGGGGGGAGCGGTGCAGAGGGGAGGGCGCACGGGGGGGGTGCGGTTTGGGTGCAGGGTGCGGGATGCGCGGCTCGGTACGGGGGGGGCACGGCGGGGGGTGCCCGGTGCCGCCGCCCGGTGGCCAAGGCGAGCAGCGCATCCCCGGGCCGGAGCGGGGCTGGGGGGGCTTTGGGGCGCACGGAAAGGGGGGGACACAGGGTGGGGGGGTGAGGGTGCGGGGAGGGACCGCGGGGTGCGCCTGGGCTTGGAGTGCGCCGGGACCTGGGGTGCGCCCCGGGGTCGGGGGGGGGGATTGGGTTTTGGGGTGCAGGGCGGGAGGGGAGGGGGCTCCCTGGGTGTGCAGGGTAACGGGGGGGGCGGTTGGGGTGCAGGGCGCACCCCGAGCAGTGCGGGGGATCGTGGGGGGGGGGGCTGAGCCCTGCGAGGGGTGCGGGGCCCCTCGGCCCCCCCAGTCCTGCTGCGGGGGGGGTGGCACCGGGCGGGGGGGTCTCTCCTGGGCCGGGCCCCCCCAGGGCTCCGGGGAACAACCGGCGGGGGGGGGGCACGGCCGGGACAGGGGCCGAGGGGAGCTGGCGAGGCGTGGGGCTGGGGGGGCGATGCTGGGTGGGGGCGATCCGGGCCGGGCTCTGCGCAGCCCCCGGCCCCTGCTCCCAGCACCGGGCTCCCCCCGGGACCCCCGCGCCCACCGGGGGTCCTCGGGGCCCGGCCCCCCCCAGCCGGCTGCCCCCGCGCCCCCTTCCCGTAGCGCCCCCGCAGCCCCGGGTCGGGATCGGTGGCTTGGGATGGACGCGGGGGGGGGCGAGGACACGGGACGGGGGTGGGGGGGACACGGAGCGGGTGGGAGGGGGGGGGCACGCGGGGAGCGGACCCGGGGGGGCGGACACGGCGCAGGGTGGATGCGGGGCGGGATGGACACGGGGGTGGACACGGGGTTGGGGGGGGGAAGGATCCGGGCGGGATGGACACGGGGGGGTGGCCACGGGTGGGGGGGGGCCGCGGGTGTCCCCGGCCCGTCCCGAGGCGCAGCGGCCGCTGGCCGCAGCCATATTTAGGCATAAAACCGGCGCCGGGTGCGGTGCCAAGGCCGCAGCCCCTGCAGCCGGGCCGGGGGGGGCGCGCACCCCAGTGCCGGGGGGGCCGGGGCCCGGCCCCCGCCCCCGCCCGCGGGACCCCCCCCGCCCGCCGCCCGGTGAGCTTCGCGCGGCGCCGGGGGCTCCGGGGGGCCCGGGGGGTCGGGGAATGGGAGGGGGGGGGACACACCGCGGAGAGGGGGGGGGGGATGCGGGGGCCCCGTCCCGTGCCGTGGCCGCGGGGATGAGCCGGGATTAGGGCATCCCGCGGCGGGGGGGGCGCCGGTGGAGCGCCGGGGCCGCGCTGCTAATCCGCCCCCCCCCCCCCGCTCCGCGCCCACGGGGGCGTCCGGGGCCGCGCCCCCACCCGCGGGGGCCCCACGCGGGGCCGGGATTCCCCCCCCCCCCGGGGCTGGGGCTCCCCGGTGCAGGATGCCGGGCGTGCTGCCAGCGGGGGGGGGCGGGGGTGGCGTGGGGCCACGGGGGGGACTGCGGGGCCACAGGGGGGGGGACTGCGGGGCCCGGCCCCTCCCCGACCTCCCCGCTGTGTCCTGCAGCGGGCAGCAGGAACAGGGAGGGAAGGGGGAGTTGCAGAGACCCCCCCCCTAAAAGATGCCGGGGGAGGGTCGGCCCCCAGCGGAGCCCCGTGGGTGGGGGACGCGGCCCCAGCCCGGTGCGGGAGAGGTCACCCCGGGCTGCCCCCCCCGGCCCCCCCCGTGCCCGCACGGCCGAGTTCACAGCTGCAGGAGCAGGATTAACGCCGCAGCTGGCACAGCGCTGAGCGGCTTAGGGCGGCCGGCCGGGGGCAGCGGGGGGCAGCCCCAGCCCCCCTGGGGCCTCTGGGGGGGCCGAGTGCCGTTCCCACCCCGCCATCGGCTCCCCCCGGCGAGGCCGTGCCGATGGGCCCCAGGGGTCCCTCTGTGCCCCCGCCGTGCCTCAGTTTCCCCTGGTGGCGGTGGCAGCCCGCAGGTCCCTGAGCCCCGCTCCCCGCAGGCAGCTGCTTCCTGTGCCTGGTGGACGTGGTGCCGGTGAAGAACGAGGATGGGGCCGTCATCATGTTCATCCTCAACTTCGAGGTGTGATGGAGAAGGAGCGCCCGGGCTCGCCCGACGCCGACACCAACCACTGGGTCACCCCCGCCAGCTGGTTCCCTGCAGGTGGGGCGCCCCGACCCCGACGCACCCACCGCGGCCGAGCTCCTTGGCCGGGCCCTGGAGGGTCTGGGGGGGTCGCCCCTCATCACCCCCCCTTCCTCCGGCCAGGGCGCAGCAAGTCCTTCAGGCTGAAGCTGCCGGCGCTGCTGGCGCTGACGGCCAGCAAGCAGTCCCTGCCCCAGGAGCCCCCCGATGCCGTCATCGTGGACTTCTCCAAGCACAGCAGCGAGTCGGCGCCCGAGGAGGCCACGTCCTCCCTGGAGAACAGCTGCCTGGGCTGCTCCCAGCCCGAGGACCAGAAGGCGCTGATGGACCCCGAGGAGGGCGATGGGCGCCCGGAGCCGCCCGTCACCCAGTCCTCGCCCCGCGCCGAGCGCCTGCACCTGCACGCCGCCTTCTCCAACTGCAGCCTGGCGCGGAGCCGCTCGCGGGAGAGCTGCCACAGCGTCCGCCGCGCCTCCTCCGTCGACGACATCGAGACCATGAAGGGGCGAGGGCGACAAGCGCTGCCACAACCGGCACGCCACCGCGGGGGCCAGCATGCACCGTGGCTCCAGCACCGGTACGTGGGCTCCCGGCGCGTCCCGGTGGCCGTGGTGCTGGGGGTGCGGGGTGGGTGCTGCCGGAGGGCTGCCCCGCGCCTCCCTGCCCTGCAACTTCAGGAGGGGAGGGTTCAGGCCCCCCACGCAGGCAGCATGTGGCCCTGGGGTGAAGTCATTAGGGCTGGCAGCTCGTTAGGGTGCTGGCACGCAGGTAGCCGGGCAGCTGCCAGCAACGGGTGCCGCCGGCGGCTCGTTAGCGGCGCGGGGCGCTGGGCACCCGTCACTGTCAGGCTGGGCATTGCTGTAATGCGCCGCGCTGCCGGCATCGCCGGTGCATGTGGGGCAGCCGTGCCTCGCCCTGCGCAGCGTCCAGCCCCCGTTTGGCTCCCTTGTCCAGCGCCCTTCTGGCCCTCGTTGCCATCAGTGCCTGGCTCCAGCCCCGGTGCCGGTGTCCTGCCCGCTGGTGTGGCCGCTCCGTCACCACCTGGTGTGACCCCCGGCCCTGTTAATCCTCTTAGCGACAAAGGGAGGGGGGATGGCAATTGCCTTGTTAAGCCCCCGCGCCCGCTAAGCGCATTAGGGAGGGGGGAAATAATTACATTAACAGTAAATGATACCAAGCTGTCGGTCCCCGTCCCGCCGCGCCTGCTGGCAGCTCCCTGCCTGCCCTGAGCATGGCTCCCCGCTCCCCTCACCCCGCTGGGGACCCTGGGGGTGGTGGTGGGGGTCAGAGGGGGTCCCATGCAGCGGCAGCAGCCCATGCTGATGGTGCCCCCCCCGGCCAGGGGCCATGAACAACATCCGCAGCACCCTGCTGAACTCCACCTCTGACTCGGACCTGATGCGCTACCGGGCGATCAGCAAGATCCCCCAGATCACCCTCAACTTCGTGGACTTCAAGGCGGACGCCTTCCTGGCCGCCCCGTCCAGCGAGAAGGAGATCATCGCCCCCACCAAGCTGAAGGACCGCACGCACAACGTCACCGAGAAGGTCACCCAGGTGAGCCCAGCGGCCGGGGGTGGCTGGATGGACGGTGGTGTTTTGGGCATGGTCTCATCCAGGAGGGTGCTCTGCACTGCAGCAGGGTGGTGCTGGAGCGTGCAGGTGATGCTGGAGTGTGAATGGAGATGCTGGAGATAGTGCTGGTGCTGGAGTTGATGGTGATGCTGGAGCTCACAGGACAATGCTGGAGCTCACAGCGAGTTGCCCGGGGGTGCTCTGCACTGCAGGGTGGTGCTGGACCCTGCAGGGTGGTGCTGGACCCTGCAGGATGGTGCTCAGGACAAGGCTGGGGCCCTGGAGGGGCTGCATCCTGCATGGGCTGGGGCTGCTGTGAGGCGTGAGGTGCCACTGGGTGCCCGTATGGCTGCTGTCCCCCACCCATGGGACCAGGCTGTCCCCCCAAGCCCCTCAGGGGCTGCGGGCTGCACTGCACTCCCCACAGCAGGGCTGGGGCGGCAGGGCTGGGGTCACCCATGGGGGTTGGCCCCCTTCCCCAGCAGGGAGACCGATGTGGGTGCTGCCCCATGGGTGGGGGCATCCCCTGCAGGTCCTGACCCTGCTCCCACCCGGGTGGGCGCAAGGCCCAGCAGCAAGCCCCAGCCCTGGCCCACTGCTGGAGTGGGCTGCGTGACAGCCGTGTGTGGCACGGCACGGCCCTGCAGCTCCTGCACCGTGCTGTGCTGTGCCGTGCCATGCCACACCATGCCATGCCGTGCCGTGCTGTGCCATGCCAAACCATGCCATGCTGTGCCGTGCTGTGCCATGCCACACCATGCTGTGCCATGCCACACCATGCCGCACCGTGCCGTGCCATGCCATGCCACACCACACTGCACCGTGCTGTGCCATGCCACACCATGCCACGCCATGCCGTGCTGCACCATGCCATGCCATGCCACACCGTGCTGTGCCATGCCGTGCCGTGCCGTGCCACGCCACGCTGCACCGTGCTGCCTGCTCCCTGTTCTCTGGCCGTGACTCTTTGGCCCGTGCTGGGCCCCTGCCCTGCGCTGGCACTGCGGGCTAATCCTTCGCACGTTGTGTAACTGCCATCTGGCTGCGGGGAGCAGGCGGCTGCTGCTGCTTAATTACACCCTGAGCCCAGCTCCCACTAATGAAGTTAAAGCTGCCGGCTTGATGCGCCGGGGCCGGTGGGCTCGGGGGACCTGCTGTGCTCGCCCTGCCTGCCAGGGGCCGGGGGCTCGGGGAGGGGCCCGGCGGGGTGGGAGCTCCCAGGCACATCTGCCCCGTGCCGCCTGCGTGCGCTCGGGGTCCCTCGGTGGCCTGGCCCCCCCGGCTGCGTGCCCGCGCCTCGCGCCTGCTGGCCCACGTGAGGGGCGGTTTGGGAACCCCCCCCCCAGCCTGGGAGCTCCCAGCCCTGCTGTCGGGGCTGCTCCTGGGCCCCCCCTCGCTGTGACACGGAGTGGCTGTGGGGTCCTGCAGAGCCCCCGGGGGGGGTCCATGGTCCCAGGGGCCGCACGGTGCCAGTGCTCGGCCCCCACCCCCTGCCCCTGCAGCGCCGGCCTTCCCTGCTCCTCTCCAGTGCGCTAACGAGCAACGCATCCTGATTGCCTTTGCTGTGTAATTAATTACGATGCCATGGCGGCTGCCGCTGCTGCTGTGCTGCCTGCCCAAGCCACGCTAATCCCCTCCTGCCACCAGCTGCCATCACCAGGCGGTGCTGGACGGATGGACGGACGGACACGACCCCCCTTGCTGGGTTGGCGCAGCCCCCCTGCAGCAGGGTGGAGAGCTCGGCCGTGCCCCGCTGGGCTCTGGGGCAGGAGCAGACGCTGTGCCTGGGGGTGGGGATGGGGTTGGGGCACACCAAGCACCACTGCTGGGCTGCGGGGTGCGTGCTGGGGATCCCCCAGGATGGAGGTGGATGGGGGTGCTGGGGGTGCCGGGGACACGGGGCACAGGCCTGGCTCAGCGGGGCAGATGCTGTGGGTTTGGAAGCTGAGGCTAAGGCGAGCCTGTCCCCGAGCAGCCGTAGCTCTGGCACGGTGAGCTGCTGGGTGGGGGCCAGGGGGGGCCGGGGCTTCCAGGCAGCGGCACCGTGAATCATCCGCAGTGACGGCATCCAAACAAGCCCGCGCTGCCCGCCGCACGCTCCCGCAGCTCCCGTCAAGGTCACTGAGCTCCTGGGCCTGCTGGCCACCCTGTCTGGCCGTGCTGTGCCCGCCCGGTGGGGGACACAACCCAGGGACAGGGACAGGGACAGGGACAGGGGCTGCGGCTGGCACGGGGCGTTGTGGCTGGGGGGCACGAGGCCCTCCTGCAGCGCAGGGAGCACCGGAGGTGCCGGGGATGGAGGCTGCAGGGTGCCGGTGGCTCACGGCAGATTGGGGACCCCCCTGACCCATCCTGGTGGGGACCCTGCCCGTGGGGTGCAGGCTGGGGCTGGGGCTGGGCGCTGCTGGCTGCAGGACGGGGCTGGTTTGGGGCGCGCTGTGCCGTGGAGGGCTCGGTGGCCGTGCCCAGCTGCCCAGCTGAGGGCTGGGGGGGATGAGCAGCACCTGGGGCTGGGAGCACGTGGGGGCGGCCGTCCCGCTGCGGGGTGTCGTGAGGGCAGGAGCACTGGGAACGCAGAGCGGGGTCGCGCTGGCAGGGCTGGGAGGCAGCCAGGGACAGCGGGAGCCAGCGGAGCTGTGAATCAGCCTGCGGCAGCTGAGGAGCCCTGCGGGCAGCTTGGGCCCTTCTCCATCCCCAGCCCTGTCCCTGCTTCCTTCCCTGGGTGCCCCCCATCCCCATCCCCATCCCCATCCCATCCCATCCCCATCCCCATCCCATCCCATCCCCATCCCATCCCCATCCCCATCCCATCCCCATCCCCATCCCATCCCCATCCCCATCCCATCCCATCCCCATCCCCATCCCATCCCCATCCCCATCCCATCCCATCCCATCCCATCCCATCCCATCCCATCCCATCCCATCCCATCCCCATCCCCATCCCATCCCATCCCCATCCCATCCCCATCCCCATCCCATCCCCATCCCCATCCCATCCCATCCCCATCCCATCCCCACCCCATCCCCATCCCATCCCCATCCCCATCCCATCCCCATCCCCATCCCATCCCCATCCCAACCCATCCCCATCCCCATCCCATCCCCATCCCATCCCCATCCCATCCCCATCCCCTCCATCCCCGTTCCCTGGCACACGGAGCTGTGCCCACCTCACACCGGGCTCCCTATCTGGGGGGTCCCGAGGACCGTGGGACACCCGTGGCTGGGGACGCGCGGGAGGGGCTCGTGACCCCGCGAGTGGGGAGCCCCCTCTCCGCCCCCCCCCCCCCCCGTGCCTCAGTTTCCCGGGGGTGTTCCTGGTCCCTCCCCGGAGCGTGACGGGCACCGCGGGGAGTGGCGGCGGCGGGCGGGGGGGGCGGCGGCTGCCGGGCTGGGAGCGAGCCCCGGCGGGGGCGGGGGCGGGGGCCGGGGGGGGGTAGGGGGGGGGGGCCGGGCCGCCCCGCTCCATCTGCCGCCCGCCGCGGCAGCTCCGCGCCCGCAGCCGCGCAGGGCAGCGCCGGGCTCCGCGGCAGCAGCTCCGGGATGCGGGGCCCCGGGGGGGGCGGCCGGCGGCTCCCCCCGCCCGGCAGCGCGGCGCTGAGCGCGGCCATGGCCCCGGGCAGGCGCGACAGCGGCGACCGCCCCGACGGCGACCGAAAGAGCGCCCGCGTCCGCCGCGCCGTCCGCATCTCCAGCCTGGTGGCACAGGAGGTGGGTGCGGGGGGAGTCGGGGGGAAAGACCGGGACCTCGGGAGGGGGGGCTTCCCGGCGCCGTACCCCGCCCGCAGCCGCGCTCGCCCCGACGACAGCGTCCCCAAGGCATTGCCCTGCGCTGCGCCGGCTGCAGCCCCCCCGCGGGATGCCGAAGACCCCCCCCCTCTCCCGGACCCCGGTGCTGGGGTGCCCTGGGTGCCCCGGAGCCGTTCCGTGTGCGGGGCTGCAGCCGGCCCGGGGCGAGCCGGCTGATGAGCCGGGATGGAAAGGATGGGGCTGGGGGCGGGCTGCCCGCGGACCCCCCCCGGCGCTGAGCTCTGGGGCGGGGGGATCCCGAGTGCCGGGGGGCGGCGGTGCCGGAGAGCCCCAAGCGGCGGGGGGCACCACATCGGGCTGGGCTGGGCTCGGTGGGGCTGCGAGCGGGGGCTGTGGGGACACGGCCCCCCCCCAAGGAGATCCCTCGCCCAACCGGTGCCACCCCAGCCCCTTGTGGGGTCGGGGTTGTGGCCACGGTGAGGGATGGGGCAGTGCCAGGTGTTTGGGGTGGCTGTGGTGTCCCCAGAGCACGTTCCCTGGTCCCCCCCGTCGGGTGTTCCGTGGTGCGGTGGCGCACGCTGCGTGGCCGAGGTGCCGGGGCTGCTCCGTGTCTGCGTCAGCGGGTGGGGGGTTCGGCTGCTGGGGGCTCGCACCGCCCCGTGGGGACGTCACCCCCGTCACGGGGCTCGCCGTCCCACCCCGCCACCGGTGCCTGTGCTGCTGCATTGCTGTCGGCGGCGGGAGAGGGCAGCGCCTCGAGGCCCGCGGTGGCACCCGTCCCGCTCGCCCATGTCGGTGGGTGCGCAGGGCACCGCGCCGCTGCCGCAGCTGAACGCGGTGAGTGCCGGATGGGCCTCGGGGGGTCCCCAGCACCGGAGTGCTTGTGGTGGGTGCCGTGAGTCCGTGCGGTGTGTTTGGGGTCGGCTGTGCAGGTGCCTTGCTGCTGGACGGTGTCTGCTGGCGGAGAGGTGCGTTGGGTGACCCCCACACCGGGCACCTCTGAGGGTGACGGCACCGGGTGGCCGTGGCGGCGTTGGGCGGCTGTGCTGGCGTTGGCCGTGGTGGATGTGGGGTGCCTTTGTCACTGTGGCGTTGGGTTTTGGTGTGAGTCCTGCCGTCGGGTGCCTCAGAGCACGCCGAGTGTCGCCGTCGCACTGGTGCTGCGGTGCCGTGGCTGTGGGGTGGCTCTGGCAGTGCCACAGCCATCGGGGACCTGCGTGGGTTTGGGCAGCCGAGCTTTGGTGTTTGTTGGGCATCACAGAGGGCGTGGGGAATCATCAGCGCTGGTGCAAGGGTACCTGGGCAGGTGCCAGGTGCCTGATTTGGGGCAGGCGATGGGGTCTGTGGCACGGCGAGACCAGGTGGGCTCTGCGACTCCATCCCCAAGAGCTTGGGGACGCCGGGTGCCTGCCTCACCCCAGCGCTGGGTGTCCGCGCTGCGGCCGTTTCCCTGCGGGTGCCTGGAGCCACCGCAAGCACTGCTATCAGCTGACGGGTCGGCGTGTGCCGGTGCCCCCGAAGCCACCAGCTCGTGGGCTGGGCGCGGGTGCCACCCACGCGCCGGGTGACAGCGGCCGCAGGGTGGCCGCGGGCTGCGGGGTCGGGGTATTTGTGGCAGCGAGGGGGCTGAGCCCCGTGGGCGCGGGTGTCTGGGTCGCGGCAGGTGCCGCGCCGGGCGCCTCCGGCTGTGCAGGCTGGGTGTCAGGTGCCTGTGTCACAGCAGGTGTCGGGCGTACGTGTCACCACGAGCGAGAGGTGCCGGTGACTGCACGCCTGTGAGCGTGAGGTGACGCGTGCCTGCGCCAGGGCGGGTGTACGTGTCACCGGGTGCCGGCACTGCCGGGTATCTGTGTCACCGTGACTGATGGGTGTTGTGTCGCCGGGAGTCTCGAGGGAGCGCGTTCCTGCTGTGTGCCGGCGTCACCCGCACGCTGCCGGTGCACGGGTTGCGGTGTCCGGGTCCGCTGCCGCACCCGGTGAGCACCCACGGTGGGCATGGGTGCGCCTGGGTGCTGGGCACCCGCTGGGCTGTGCCATTTGGGGACGGTGCTCTTGTTATATGTGGGCCCCCTGTGCCACGCTTGGGGTCCTGGCGTGTGCTGGGAATGGGGCAGGGGGATGGGGGTGCCGGGGCTGCCTCCTTGAACTGCTGAGGGGTCCGGGGGGGCCCCGTGTGGCACCGGGCCGTGACGGTGCCACATTTGGGGAGGGGGTGTCCGCAGGGGGTGTCCGCAGGGGGTGTCCGAAGGGGGTGTCCGCAGGGGGTGTCTGCGCTGCAGCTCTGGGGCAGGGGGTGTCCCACGGGGCCGACACCTCTCTGCTCTCCCGTCCTGTTATGGCCCGGTTTGAGCAGCACAGAGGGGCCGTGGGACGGGGCCGTGGTACTGGGGTGTCCCCGCACCCCCCTCCCCGCGTGTCCCCGCGGTCCCCATGACCCCGCGTGCCCTCGTGGCCCCGTGCCCCCGCGTGCCCCCGCGGTGCCGTCACCCCCATACCGCGGTGCCCCCCGTGCCCGCAGCGGCCCCCAAGCCCCCAGGTAGGGGCGTGCGGTCGCCCCCTCCCTCCCCCCCCCCCACTCCAGGCGCGTGCCGCGCGCGGCCCCGTCCCCCGCTCCGTCACGCGGCGTCTCGCGGGGACGCGCGCGGTGCCAGCGGGAAATCCCCGCGCGTGGGCGGCGGCGGTGACTCAGGGCTGCCCGCGGCTGCCGAGCCCACGCGTGTCCCCCCCCCCGCCCCACGAGGGTCCCCCCCGCGGCCCCGGGGCCGGCCCCGCCGCCGCCTCCTGGGGCCTCCCCGAGGCCACCCGCGGCCGGCGGCGCTCCGGGGGTGGGGGGCGCGCAGCGAGGGGGCGCGGCGGCGGCACCCCCGTACCGGAGGGGTTAACGGGCGGGGGGCGGGCGCTGGGGGGGGGGGGGGGGCAGCGGGGCAGGCTGGGTAGGATTTCCGCCCCAATAATTCCCCGCTCCGCCGGGGGGGCTCCCGGCCGCGCCCCGCCGCCGCCGTCCCACGCCGGGGGGCACCGGGCGATGGGCGCGGGGCCGGCGCGGGGGGGTGGGGGCCGTCGCCCCCCGAGCCCCCCGGGCTGAGCGGCGGGGGCGCGCGCCATGGGCTCGGCCCCGCGCCCCGGGAGGCCGTGAGGATGCTGGCGTCGCTCCTGCAGCTGCTGCGGGACTTCTCGGGCCCCCCCGGCGCCGCCCCCCCGGCCCGAGCAGGCCCCATGCCCGACGCCTCGCCCTGCGGCACCTGCCTCGGCCTCGGCCTCGGCCTCGATGGCGCGGGGCAGCGCCAGGAGCAGAAGGTACCGGCCGCTGCCCCCCCCCCGCGCACCGGGACCGCTGGGGGATGCCCGGAGGGGAGCGGGGGGTGCCGGGGGCGAGGGCAAGCGCCGGGCGCCGCGACCACCCCGGGGCGCCCCTGCCTGGGGGGCTGGGGACCACGCGCTGGCACCCCCACTCGTGGCACGGCCCCCACGGAGCGGGGAGGAACACGCGGGGGGGGGGACGGGGATGGGGCGCCCGGGCAGGGGTCGCGCCGCGGGGCGCGGGATCCTCGCTCCCGGGGGGGCTGCGCTCGGGGGCGTGCAGCTGCGGGGCCGGTGCGGTGCCCAGCGGGGCTGTGCCCGTGCCCATGCCCCCCCCGGCGCAGCGCCCCGCTCCCCCCGGTGCGCCCGCTCCCCTATTTATAGCCCCTGCGCCCGCAGCTGATCCCGCCGCGGACGGATGGGCGCAGCTGCCGGGCACGGCCGTGCCACCCGGGGCCCTGCTCGGGGTGCATGCGGCTTGGGGGGGGGTCCCCGCTACCCACCCCGAGTTGCCGGGGTCGTCGGGTGCTGCCGGAGCCCCCCCATGAGCGGGGTGAGCAGGGGGCCGCTGCGTGTCCCCGCTGTGTGCGTGGCCTCATTGCGGTGGGAAGGCGAGAATCGCCCGCTCCTGCCCCATTTCTGTGCCCGCGCCTCCGCCAGCCAGGGGTGCTGCTGCCCCCACGCATCCCCCCCCACAGTGCTGGGGGCTGGGGGGGGCTCAGCCACGGGGGGGGGGGGGCTGGGGCAGGATGAGCGGGGCCCTGCGGGGTGCAGGAGGACAAGGGGGGTGCGGGGAGGTGCCTGCGACAGCCGAGGTAGCGCCTGCGGGGGCCGGGCCCCCCCCGCATGGAAATGTCCCCTGGGCGCCTTTGCATTCGCGCCCTCATTTCCATGGGGCCCGGCTGCCGCACCCGGGGCTGGCGCTGCCCGAGGAGGGGTGGGGGGGGAGGGGGAGCCCTGCCAAGGTTGGGGGCTGGGAGGGCTCTGCTGCTCCCCATCCCAGCCCAGTGCATCCCAGTGCACCCCACTGTGAGCACCCTCACACCCCCCTGCACCCCACTGCTCCCCCCAGCACCCCACTGCTCCCCCCAGCACCCCACTGTCCCCCACACCATCCCCTGCACCCCATTGCTCCCTCTGCACCCCACAACACCCCCCTGCACCCCACTGCTCCCCCCTGCACCCCGCTGTCCCCCACACCATCCCCTGCACCCCACAACACCCCCCTGCACCCTGCTGCCCCCACCGCTGCCCCCTGCACCCACTCGCGTCCCGTTGCACCCAGTGCAGCTCCTGCACCCCTCGCACCCGGCACGGCACACGGCCAGGAGCAGCCTGGTGCTGCAGTGCCTGGGGGCGGCCGGGGCTCGGTGTCCCCACGCCGGTGCCCAGCGGGGTGCAGGGACAGCCCGGGTGCCTGTGCTGTGTGCCGGGGGGGCCGGGGGGGGCTCGTTCCCCGCCGGAGCAGGTGGGAGCTGAGCCCCTGCCGCCTGCCCAGGTGCTGTCGCTGGGCGCCGACGTCCTCCCCGAGTACAAGCTGCAGGCGCCGCGCATCCACAAATGGACCATCCTGCACTACAGCCCCTTCAAGGCGGTGTGGGACTGGCTCATCCTGCTGCTGGTCATCTACACGGCCATCTTCACGCCCTACTCGGCCGCCTTCCTGCTCAACGACCAGGAGGAGGCCCAGCGGCACAACTGTGGCTACTCCTGCAGCCCCCTCAACGTGGTCGACCTGATCGTGGACATCATGTTCATCATCGACATCCTCATCAACTTCCGCACCACCTACGTCAACTCCAACGAGGAGGTGGTGAGCCACCCCGCCAAGATCGCCATCCACTACTTCAAGGGCTGGTTCCTCATCGACATGGTGGCCGCCATCCCCTTCGACCTGCTCATCTTCGGCTCCGGCTCTGAGGAGGTACGGGGACGGGGACGGGGATGGGGATGGAAAATGGGGGTTGGAACGGGGATGGGGATGGGGATGGGGATGGGAACAGGTGGACAGGGACCAGCCCAGGTTTCCTGTGCAGGGAATGAGGTTGGGGTCTGCGTGTCAGGGCTCCTGTGGGGGTCCCCAGCGCGCTCAGTGCCCCCCTTGCAGACCACCACCCTGATCGGGCTGCTGAAGACGGCGCGGCTGCTGCGCCTGGTGCGGGTGGCCCGCAAGCTGGACCGGTACTCGGAGTACGGGGCGGCCGTGCTCTTCCTGCTGATGTGCACCTTCGCCCTCATCGCCCACTGGCTGGCCTGCATCTGGTACGCCATCGGCAACGTGGAGGGGCAGCGCATCGGCTGGCTGCACTCGCTGGGCGACCAGATCGGCAAGCCCCTGAACGACAGCAACCCCCTGTACGGCCCCACCATCAAGGACAAGTACGTCACGGCGCTCTACTTCACCTTCAGCAGCCTGACCAGCGTCGGCTTCGGCAACGTCTCGCCCAACACCAACTCCGAGAAGATCTTCTCCATCTGCGTCATGCTCATCGGCTGTGAGTGCGGCCGCCGCGGGTCTGGGGGCACGGGGGGGGGAGAGCGCACAGCTGTGCGTGTGTGTGAGCGTGTGCGAGTGACAGCGTGCCCGAGAGTGTGAGCAGGCGTGTGTGTGCGTGGGCACGTGTGAGCATGGATGGGCACACGTGGATGTGAGCGTACATACGTGTGATGGAACATGTGAGTGGACGCGTGTGTGTACACGACAGCGTGGATGTGTGTGGTAGAGCGTGTGTGTGAGCAGATCTGTGTGAGTGTGCCTGTGTGTGCATGTTGTGTGTGTGCCCCAGAACACACGCGTGAGCATGCACGTATGTGTGTGAGCACGTGTGAGTGTGTGAGCACGCGTGTCTGACCGCGCGTGGATGGCTGTGAGCACCCCTGCGTTGAGCACGCGCTTGCCAGCAGCCCAGCTCCGCGTGCGTGGGTCCCACCGTGCGGAGCTGTGGGCGTGCGAGCGGGGGCGTTTGCAGGGCGGGGGGCGGCCGTGCCCCTGCGGGTGCAAAGAGCTTCTGCAGGCACCGACGCTGCTCACGCGCGTGTGAGTCTTTGTCTGTGCGCGCCCGTGTGCGGGGTGCCCGAGGCGAGTTCTCACAGAGGTCCCCACACACGGGGAGAGGGGGCTGCAGGGGGGGCTCCGGGGCACCGCTCACCGCCAGCCCCCCCCCTCTTGCTGCCCCGGGGGGCTGGGGCCGCCCTCACCCCCGCCTCGCCGTGCCGCAGCCCTGATGTACGCCAGCATCTTCGGGAACGTCTCGGCCATCATCCAGCGCCTGTACTCGGGCACGGCGCGCTACCACACCCAGATGCTGCGCGTCCGCGAGTTCATCCGCTTCCACCAGATCCCCAACCCGCTGCGGCAGCGCCTGGAGGAGTACTTCCAGCACGCCTGGTCCTACACCAACGGCATCGACATGAACGCGGTGAGCGCCGTGCCGTGCCGTGCCGTGCCGTGCCGTGCCACCGCGCACCGCCTTGTGCCGTGCCGTGCCAGTCCCTGTGGTGGTCCCGGAGACAGAGCCAACACAGTCCCGTGTCCCCGCAGGTGCTGAAGGGCTTCCCCGAGTGCCTGCAGGCCGACATCTGCCTGCACCTGAACCGCAGCCTGCTGCAGAACTGCAAGCCCTTCAAGGGGGCCACCAAGGGCTGCCTGCGCGCCCTGGCCATGAAGTTCAAGACGACGCACGCGCCCCCCGGGGACACCCTGGTGCACGCCGGGGACGTGCTCACCGCGCTCTACTTCATCTCCCGGGGCTCCATTGAGATCCTGCGTGGGGACGTGGTGGTGGCCATCCTGGGTGAGCCCCCGGGCTGAGGACGGGTACGGGGACGTGCCCCGGGGTGCCGGGTCCCCATCCTCGCCGCCCCGGGCTGAACCCCGCTGCCTCCCTCCCTCCCCCCCCAAGGGAAGAACGACATTTTCGGGGAGCCGCTGAACCTGTACGCGCGGCCGGGGAAGTCCAACGCGGACGTGCGGGCGCTCACCTACTGCGACCTGCACAAGATCCACCGCGAGGACCTGCTGGAGGTGCTGGACATGTACCCCGAGTTCTCCGACCACTTCTGGTCCAGCCTGGAGATCACCTTCAACCTGCGTGATGTGAGGGGCGGGGGGGGGGGGGGGCACTGGGATGGGGGGCGCTCACCCGGCTGAGCTGGGCTGGGCTGGGGGGGCAGCACGGGGGTGCTCGGGGTGGGGACAGGGATAGGGCACGGCCACCGTGGGGCTGACGGGGATAAGGCACTGCCGCATGCTCCCCTCCCCACAATCTCCTCTACCCCCATCCCGGGGGGGGGCTCCTGGCACCTGCCCCCTCCTCAGCCGCCCCTCGCCCCGCAGACCAACATGATCCCCGGCTCCCCGGGCAGCGACGAGCTGGACAGCGGCTTCAACCGCCTGCGCAAGCGCAAGCTCTCCTTCCGCCGGCGCACGGAGAAAGGTACGGGGAGGCCGTGGGGGGGCTGGAAAACGGGGAGCCCAGTGGGTGGGGGGGAATTCCGAGGGGCTGCCATGACCCAGGGCCTGTCCCCCCCCCCCCTCCCGATCCCCACAGACGCGGACACCGCCGGGGAGCTGCGGAGCGGGCAGAAGGCGCTGCGGCTGGGCAGGAGCTGCCAGGCACCGGGGGCGCCGCGGGGGCCGGCCGAGTGGGACCCCTGCCACTCCAGCTCGCCCTCCAGCTCGCCCTCCAGCGATGAGGACGAGCACCCCGCGCCCACCCCGGGGGCCGCCGCGCTCTCCCCTTTCCACAGCCCCCGCCCGGGGGGTGAAGCCCCCGCGCCCCCCCGACGCCGAGGAGCGCAAGGGCAGCGATATGTGCAACCCCCTCTCAGGTGGGGACGGCGCTCGGGGGTGGTGGGGGGGGGCTCACCGCTTCTCCCCCTCCCTGCTGAAACCCCTCTGGCATCTCCCACACCCTCCACCCCGTGCCCTGCATCACCCTGCCCCTTCCTCTGCTTCCTCATGCCCCCCCATCCTCCGAGAACCCTCTGCGTGGTGCTGACGGTTGTGCCCCGCCACCAGGAGCCTTCTCGGGGGTGTCCAACATCTTCAGCTTCTGGGGGGAGAGCCGGGGGCGGCAGTACCAGGAGCTGCCTCGCTGCACCATCCCGGCACACGCCGCCCTCAGCATCCCGCTGCCCTCCATGAGCCGCCGGCAGCGCTCCGAGGTGGAGACGCGGCTCGATCTCCTCCAGAAGCAGCTCAATAGGTACCGGGGGGGTGGGAGGGGGGCCGGGGGGGCAGCGAGCACTGCCCTGCTCACAGCACGGGGAGCCCCCACGCACCCCCTGACGCGTGTCTGTGCAGGCTGGAGACGCGGATGGCGGCGGACATCAGCTCCATCATGCAGCTGCTGCAGCGCCAGGCCGCGCTCGTGCCCCCCGCCTACAGCACGGTCTCGTCCCCGCATCAGCCGCCGGGCCCCCCCCCGTGCCCGCTGCAGCCCGTCCTCCCCATCACCCCCATCCAGCCGCTCTCTCAGGTGAGCACCCGCCGGACCCCACAGCCCCCCAGAGTGTGGGGCAGACCCTGGGGTCCTGCTGGCAGGGTCCCCTGCTGAGCCCCCCCACTTTGGGGCTTTCCTTCTGCCCCATCCTCCAGCCCCACGGTGAGCTGGGGACATGGCTGAGCCCCCAGCTTTGGGGCAGCCCCTCTGCTGTGCCCAATTTCCCATCCTCCAGCCCCACAGGGAGCTGGGGGTACTGCTGAGCCCCCCCCCCCCCCCAGTTTGGGGCAGCCCCCTCTCCATTGCTCCAGCCCCCAATCCTCCCACATGGTGAGCTGGGGGGGGTCACAAGCCCCCCACCTTTGGGGCTGCCCCTCTCCTGTGCCCCATCCTCCACCCCCAGGGTGAAGTGAGGACACGGATAACCCCCCAGGCGGGGCGCAACCCCCCTCCTTTACCCCCTTTTCCCCCCCCAGGACGAGTTTGGGTCACAGCCGACCCCCGGAGGGGGGGCGCATCCCCTCTCCTCTCCCCTCGCTCACTCTGTCCGCCCTCTCTCCCGCAGGTTCCCAGCTTCCCGGTGCCGCTGGAGCTGCGGCGGGGCCCGGCCCCCCCCGAGCCGCCCCCCCCCGACGTGGTGCTGCTGCTGGAGCCCTCGGCCGCCCCCCGCCGCCGCTCGCTGCCCGGACAGCTGCCGCCGCCGCCGGGCGCTCAGCCCCTGCATAGACACTGCTCCGACCCCGGCAGTTAGTCGGCGGGGGGGGGGACGGGGCCGGGACCCCCAGCGACGGACGCGGGACCCCCGTCCCAGGACGCTGGGGCCGCCGGGGCTTCGCGGCTGCCGTCCCCACGGACAATTTTTGGGGAGGGGGCCGGGTGGGCGCCCACGTTAGCTGGCCTAACCCGGGGCCGGCCCCCGCCGTGCCGGCGGCTTCCAGGGCTCGGCTGGCAGGACTGGGGGCGCGGGCTGCTCCTCGCCCTTCCTCCTCCTCCTCCTCCTCCTCCTCCTCCTCCTCCTGCCCCCCGTAGGCGCAGCCCCCCCGCCTCCTCTCCTCCCCCGGACCCCGCCGGGCCGGGGCCGCGCTGCCCCCCGTGGGGCTGGGGGCGCGGGGGGTGGTCGAGGGGGGGGCCGTGTGTGTGTCTGCGTGTGTGTGCGTGCGTGTGCACGCGTGTTTCCCTGTGGCGCGGGCCCGCCCGCCCTGCGCGCTCCGTGGGTGCGGGTCCACGCGTGGCCGTGCGCTCGCGGGGGCGCGCTGGGGGCTCCCGGGGGCGCGGGGCCGCGCTGTGCCCGTGGGGCTGGGGGCGGGCTGGGGGCGGGCAGCGGGGGTCCCGGCCGTGCCTCCTGCCCCCCGTGGCGTGGGGCGGGCGGCAGCACCCGCGTGGGCCCCTCCGGACGCGTCCCCGTCCTCGCCCTGGCCCTGGCCCGGCGCCTTCTCCCCCCTCCCCCGCGCCGTGGGTCTGGGCCACGTCCCCTCCCCGCGCCCCCCCCCTGTTCCCAGGGGACGCCCCCAGCCGCGGCCCCCCCCCCCCCGCCCCGGGGTCGCCCCCCTGCACCCAGCGGGTGGCACCGGGCAGGAGGGAGCGGCGGGGGGGTCCCGCCCGCTGCCCCGGCCCCCCCCCTGCCTGCACCGACCCCCGGGGCCACACGCACAAGGGGGGGGACGCCCCGGGGCGGGGGGGCGCGGGCAGGGTCCGGCCGGGGGCTGTGGGGCACGCGCCCACCCCCCCCGGCTCCCCGTAGCGTGTGCCGTGTTCGTGCCGTCGTCCCGTAGCCGGGCGCTGCCCGGGTCTCTGCGTGTCCCCCCCCCCTCACCCAGCCCCGCATGTCGCCTTCTGCGGTAGGAGCCCCCCCGTCCCCGTCCCCGCACCCCAATAAACCCGACCGAGAACGCGTCTCTGTGTGCGGCTGCGCTGGGGGGGGGGGGAGGCGGCTGGGGACCCCCGGGGTGGTGCGGGAGGGGGGGGGTCAGCGCCAGCAGCCCGGTGCATAGGGGATGGGGGGGCAAAGGCCGCGGGAGGGTGCGGGGGGGCCAACCTTGAACGCAGGCGTCATCAAACATTGCGACAGCCGGCGGGGGGGGGCGCAGCCAGGCAGAGACGGGGCCGCAGGTGGTGGCATGGATTTTATTGAGCCCCAGGGGCCGGGGTCCCCAAGGTCCCCAAGGTCCCCGGGGTCCCCGCGCGCTCACTCGGGCCAGTAGGTGCCGTTGTAGGTGAAGGGCCCCGGCGCGACGCAGGGGCCGGGGGTGTCGGGCGTCCAGCGCTGCACCTCCAGCCGCGAGAAGGTCTGGTCCAGCGGGCGGACGATGACGGGGCTGAGCGAGGCCACCGAGGGGTCCTCGTCGAAGAAGTTGAAGGGGCGCAGGAAGAAGCCCACGGCGTTGCCGGGGGTGGCCGTGTTGGGGACGTCCTCGGCGTGCGGGATGTGCAGGAAGCCCACGGTCACCCAGGCCACCAGGTCCTGCGTGGGGGGGACCGCGGCCGTCAGAGGGCCACGGGGCTTGGGGATGCCCAGAGCCACACCTGCTCCACCCGGCCCCTGTCCCCAGCCCCCAGCCCCGCTGTCCCCAGCCCCGCTGTCCTCATCACCTGGTCCTCGATGCTCTCGTCGTCACGGATGAAGCTCTCGAAGTTGACCAGGGGCTCCCAGGGGTCGTTCTGGGTGTAGAGGCTGCTGCTGACGGCTTCGTTCTCGTGGTGCCGCGTCACGGCCAGGTGGTACCTGCGGGGACAGGGACGGGGACAGGGACAGGGACAGGATCAGCCCTGCCATTGAGCATGGGGACCCTGCAGAGCCACATGCACACGTGCCACATGCCTGCAGGACACCTCTCCCACCCTACTCCCCTGGATGCACCAGGGGGTGCCCGCTGCCGAGAGCCCCTCCCCAGAGCCCCACCTGCCCCAGGAGATGCCCCTCTCCTCCCTCCAGCCGCGGGGCAGCACGCGCCCGGCGTGGGAGCTGTGCTGGATGCGGTAGCTGCGCGCGTGGCCCCAGCGGTTGTGCTGGCGAGGGTTGGAGAAGAGCAGGTAGCGGGGCAGCGCCTGGCCCAGCGGGAAGGCCGCCTGGCGCTCGCTGCGGCGCGGCTGCCGGCGCAGCCAGGGCTGCACCACGCGGGCGTCGGGGCTCCAGGGGTTGGAGATGTTCTCGAAGCTCAAGTCCACCGTCTCGAAGCTGTTGCCAGTGCCTGCAAGCGGAGAGGCCGTGAGCCGCAGTTGCTCCAGGATCACCCTGGGGATCCCAGCGGCAGCAGGGACATGGCCCCGAGCCCCCTCCCCAGCTCCGTGCCACCCCCAAGCCCCCTCCCGCAGCCGCTGGCACAGGGTCCGGCCCCAGGGGGTCGGCGGGGGGCTGCACCTGCGATGTCCAGGTCCACCTTGTAGTGCACCAGGTGGGTGTGCATGTTGCCCAGGACGTGGCTCTGGACGCGGCTGCCGTAGCGCTGGCCCTGCGGCGTGTAGAAGGTGGCGTGGATGAAGCCGGTGGCGTGCACCTTGGCCTCCATCACGCCGTTGGGGTAGAGGAGGAAGTCCCAGATGTAGTCGTAGTTGTAGACGGTGGAGGTTGTGCGCAGCACGAGGGCATGCCCCTCCAGCCCGGCGTAGAAGTGGTACCCGCCCTGGAAGTTGCTGTTGAAGTGCCGCCGGAGCGGGACGCCCGTGGGCAGCTCGAAGATGCAGACGGCGCGGGCGAAGCGCACCGGGCTGTCGGTGTCGTAGAAGTGGTGGGCGTCCAGGTACGTGGCCACCTCGGGGCAGTCGATGCCGGGGGCCAGCTCGTAGGTGACGGAGCCCATGCCCCAGCCGGCGTCGATGTACTTGGTCTGCATGGCGGCCGGCGTGTCGCCGCCGTAGAAGGCGATGGCCTCCTGCACGCTCACCTCGTAGGCCACGCGCTCCTCGTTGAAGCGCAGGTCGAAGAGCTGGAGGCCGGAGGAGGAGCGCAGGCGGAAGGCCAGGCTCCAGCCCCCGTACTCCAGCCGGTTCCCCCGCAGCCGGTAGCGCCGGCCCTGGGGCTCGCACACCTTGGCCCCGTGCACGTCGGTGGGGGTGCCGGTGGTGAAGCGCCCGCGCGGCACGTAGGTGGAGAAGAGGAGCTGGGACGCGTGGTCGGCCAGCTGTGCCACAGCCACCTGCCCCTGCTCGTAGCGCTCGGCCAGCTCCTGCGGGCTGGAGAAGTACTGCCCGTTGTACCAGACGCTCTGGACAGCCCAGCGGTGCGGATCGGGGTCCCGGTGGTCGATGAGGATCTCCAGCCCCACGGGGTGCAGGAAGTAGCCCTCCACGAAGCGCTGCAGCATGAACCAGCTGCGGCGCTCGCCGGGCGCCAGCCCTCGGGGTGCGATGTCCGAGAAGGTGAGGCAGCGGTCGGTGCAGTTGTGGTACCAGAAGCCGGTGGCGTCGCGCAGCAGCCGGTACAGCGGCTCCGTCGCCTGCACGAGCGCGCGGTGCAGCAGCTCGTACTCCAGCTGCGTCATGGGCCGGGCGGCGAAGGGCACGGTGCGCCTGCCCTTGAAGCGCAGGGGCCGGTAGGAGCTGGGCCGCGGCAGGGGCCCCACGGCGAATTCGGTGATGTTGGGCTCCGCCTGCCCCCCGAAGAAGATGACGGCTCGAGCCTGGCGCCGGGGCGCGGGGCCGCCCTTGTCCAGGTGGCGCAGGGCCAGCCGCTTCTTGGGGGGCAGCAGCTCCACCAGGAAGAGCGTGTTCTGCGCCAGGGAGCCCCCCCGGCTCGGGGACAGCCCCAGCTCCGGGCGGCCCATCAGGAAGTCCCGCACCGCGCGCAGCTCCGCGGGCGTCAGGTCGGCGAAGATGGAGGCCTTGCCCGGCGGCGGCGCGCTGGGGTCGGTGCCGGCCGCGATGCCCAGCGCGGCCAGCGCCCAGGCGAGCCGGAGCGGCCACATCCTTCCCGGGGACCTGGGGAGGAACAGGGCAGTGAGCAGCAGGGCCAGCCCTGCCATGGGGAGATGCCGCGGTGGGATGGCGGTGCCGTGCGCTCACGCTGTGCCCCAGGCAGGAGGATCGGCTACTCCCCTCCCTACACCATGGTGCCACCCATGGGTGCCCTCTCCCTGCACACAAAACCCAGCGTGGGCTCTGCACAGCAAAGGGCGCCTCGTCCTGCCCCACAGCACCAGCCCCTGTGGGAGCAGAGCCCCCCCACACCCACCTGGAGGGCACCCAGTGACACCCCGAGCAGCCACAGTAGCAGCAATGTGCCCAGCACGGGGGCCGCACAGCCCCAGTGATCCCAGCTGGGGGTTCGGGGGGGTCCCCAAAAGCAGCGCCTTGAGCTTGGGGGGTGCCGGAGACCACCCCCCCGGTGGGTGCGGGGACAGCGAGCGCTGCACGGCTCCTTCCGTGGGGCTCCTCCGGCACTCCAAAACTCACAAACAGCGGGTACGGGGCTGCGGGGGCTGACCCTGACCCCCCCGACCCGGGTCCGAGCCCCCCCCGGGACCCCCTTCCTTGGCGGAGTGCCCGGCCCCGACAGCCCCCTTCGTGCGCCCTCCACTCACCTCGCGTGGGGAGCGCGGCGCCTCCCGGGCTCTCTGCCCCGGCCCGGCCGTGCCGCGGGGCGCTGACCCCCCCCCGGCTCCTCCGCCCCCCCCTGCGCATTGCACGGGCCGGGGGCCAGATCCTGCCCCCGCTGCCTCCCCCCCTCGGGGTCAAGGCCGGGAGCGGGCTCCGCATCCCCGGTGCCGAGCGCGCACGGGCACGGGCACGGCCGCCGCGCCCCCCTCCCTCGCCCCGCCACGAGTGGGGCCGCCCCACGGTGCCCCCCCCCCAGCACCCCCCACGGGGGGGCTCCGACCCCGGCTGCCCCCCCCCCCCCCCCCGCCGCCTCCCGCACCTGCGCGCTCGCCGCCGCTCGCCGCCGCGCTCCGCTCCGCACCGCCCCGCCCCCGCGGGGGGGGCCGGGGAGGGGCCCCGTGCTCCGGGGCAGCACCCCAGGGTGGGGGTCCCATGCTGCGGCCCCCCCCTTTTCCTCCCCACTCGGTGCAGAAGCGCGCGGAGCTCTCCCGTGCGTCGTCCCCCCCCCCGTCCCTTGTCCCCTTTCCTACTTCCCTCCCCAGCGCATCCCACGCGTGGAGCTCCGCGCACGGCCCCCCCCCCACCCCCCCGCGGGTTAATGAACACCCGTGGCCGTCCCCGTCCGGTCGTTCCCCCCCCCACGCCCTCCGCGTCCCGGGGGCTCCGCTCTTTATGGCCTCGCTGCGATCAAACTCCAGGGACGAGGCGAGATAACAGCCAGGGCGGGCGCGGGAGACTCCCACTCGTGCCCGTGATTACATCCTGGGCACGGGGGGGGGGGGCGTGGGGGGGCGTGGGAGGGCATGAGCTGCTCCCCTGCCCCCCCCCGTGCCATAAATGCGGACGCGCATTGGCCGCTCCCACCCCAAAAACCACGCGGAGCAGCTGCGGCTTCCACTTTATCCTCCGTGCTGGGTCCAGCGGTGCCCCCCCCCCACCCCCCCACGCGTGGATCCCCGCAGCTCCGTCCCGCGTGGGGGGGTGGGGGGGGGAGGCTGGTTCTTCAGAAATAGTCGCGGTCCTCGCCCCGTCCTGCCGGGCCCCCCCGGTGCGCCAGGAAGGTCTCCATGCGGGCAGGCTGCGGGGGGAGCCGTCACGCACCGTGGGAGCGCCCCACGGGGGGGATCTCCCGCCCCCCCCCTCCATTCCCACGCCGCACACACTCACCGGGGGGGGCTCGGGGGGCTCGGTCTCGGGGGTCCGCAGGGCTGCACCCGGGCAGGCTGAGCCCCCGCGCCGGGAACTGCAGGGCCCCCCAGGGCGGGCAGCGGGGAGGGAGGTGGCGGGGGGGGGCGCCGGGATCTCCTGGGGGAGAGGGGGGGGGGGGGACACGGGACGGGGGCTGAGATTTGGGGAGTACGGGGGGGGGCTCCGCGTGGGGGTGCGAGTGGGGGAGCCCGCCGCCGCATTCCCCTCCCCACACAGAGCACGGGGGGGGGGGGCCGGGGGGATCGCGGGGATTGGGGGGGTCGGGGGGCCGGGGGGGGGCCGTACCCGCCGAGCAGCAGCAGCAGCAGCAGCAGCAGGGCCCCCCCGCAGCACGACACCAGCACCAGGGCCAGCAGGAGGGCTGCGGGGAGAGGGGGCGGGATTGGGATCGGGATTGGGATCGGGATTGGGATCGGGATGGGGTCAGGGCTGGAAATGGGTGGTCGGGGCCGAGCCGGGGTCGGGGGTCGGGGTTAGGATAGGGTCTGGATGGGGTTAGGGGTTGGGGTCGGGGTCGGGATGGGATCGGGATCGGGGTCGGGGAGGGGTCGGGGAGGGGTCGGGGTCGGGATTAGGATCGGGATCGGGGAGGGGACAGGGGGTCGGTGTCGGGATCGGGGACGGCTTCGGGGTCGGCTTCGGAGTCGAAGCCGGGCTGGGATCGGGGTCGGGTTCGGGGCAGGGATCGGGGAGGGGTCGGGGTTGGGGCGGAGTCGGGATTGGGATCGGGGTCGGGATCGGGACGGGGTCGGGGTCGGGATTAGGATAGAGATCCGAATGGGGATAGGGGGCGGGGTCGGGATCGGAGTCGGGGTCGGGGTCAGGGTCGGGATTAGGATCGGGATTGGGGAGGGGACAGGGGTCGGTGTCGGGATCGGGGTCGGGGTCGGGGCTGGAATCGGGGTCGGGTTCGGAGCCAGGATCGGGGAGGGGTCGGGGTTGGGGTCGGGGTCGGGGTCAGGGTTGAAATCGGGGCTGGGGTCAGAGTTGGGGTCAGGATCGGGGTCGGGATAGGGGTCGAGGTCGGGTTTGGGGTCGGGGCTGGGGCCAGGGTCGGGATCAGGGTCGGGGCCGGGGTCCGGATCGGATCGGGATCGGGGCCGGGGTCTGTCCCCGTGCCTCACTCACGCTCCTCGCACTCGAAGCCGCCGAAGCCGAAGGGGCACCTGCGGGGGGCGGGCGCTGAAGGGGGGCGGCGGGGCGGGGGGCTCGGGGCCGAGAGCCCCGGGGGGGCCGGAGGGGCCGGGGGGGGCCGTGGGGGTCGCACTCACCTCTCGCAAACGCCGTCTCTCAGCCGCGAGCCGGGGCGGCAGGCTGGGGATGGAGGACAAGCCGTGCACCCCCGGAGATAGAGGGGGGGACATGGGGGGGGTTCAGACCCCCTTGGGGCCACGACCCCCCCCTTGGGGCCGGCCCCTGCCCCACGGCTGCGCCCCCCACCCTCAGACCTCCCCCACCCCATCAGCACCCCCACGGAGCCCTCCCCCCTGCGGTGTGAAGACCACCCCATATCCCAGCCCCCCGTAGGACCGCAGCCCCCGGCCCCCCCCCTTTTGCCCCCCCCGGCCCCCCACCGGTGCAGGCTCGGTCCATGGGGTGGGCGCTGCGGAAACCCCGGGCGGCAGGCGCAGAGGGCGAGCCCCTCCTGGGGCAGGCACACAGTGGATGTGGGGTCGCAGGGCTGCAGCTCACACAGGCTCATGCCTGGGGAGGGAAGGGGACGAGGCTCAGGAAACGGGGGATCCCCCCCCCCCCACGACCCCCCCCCCCCAAAACCCCACGCACTGCGGTAGGCGACCACGTCCCGCAGCAGCCGGCAGCCGGGGTCTGGGGGCCGGCAGCGCGCCTGGAAGCTGGCCACGGCCTCCTCCACGTGCCGGGACGTCACCGAGGACAGCACGGAGAAGCTGTGCAGCACCGTCACCCCCGACGCCCCCCGCCTGCGGGGAGCCCACCGCGTCACCCGGGTACCGGCGGTGGTGCTGGGGGGCTCGGGGGGGGGGCGGCGGGCAGGACCCCCCGGCGCTCACCGCGGCTCCAGGAGGGACGAGGCCACGTAGGCGTCCAGGGACCCCAGGATGCGCTGGAACTGCAGGGGGGGGGGGGCTCGGCTGGGTGCTGCGGGTGGGCCCCCTCCTGCCGAGCCCCCCCCCGAGCCCCCCACTCACCAGTCGGGGCAGATCCGCCTCCAGCACGGGGCTCACGGCCACGGCTTCGGGGTCCCGCGGCGTCAGGAGCCCCGGGAACGTCCTGGCTTCGGGGGGCTCGGGTCAGGGCAGCCGGAGCAGGGGGTTCCCCATCCCATGGGGGTCCCCGTGTGAGTGTCCCCCCCCCACGGCACGCAGCCCCCCGGGGGGTCCCGTCCCCTACCTGGCACGCAGCCGCGGTCGGTGCTGGGGGTGAAGCCGGGCTCGCAGCGGCACGTGGCACCCCCCGGCTGCTCCACGCAGCTGCTCCACGGGGGACAGGGGCGGCCGGGCCCGCAGGTGGGCTCAGCTGTGGGGTGAAAGCAGCTGAGCCCCGTGGCACCGACCCCAATAAACCCCATGTCCCGCCCTGAGCCCCGAGTCCCCGTGGGCACAGGCCACCGCTGAGCCTGGTGGCCCCATGGGCACAGACCCCGGTGTCCCCATGGGCATGGGCACTTCTGAGCCTGGTGTCCCCATGGGCACAAATCCCGCTGATTCTGCTGTCCCCATGAGCACAGAACCCCGCTCATCCTGGTGTCCCACAGGCATGGATGCCTCTCGTCCCACTGTCCCCATGGGCACAGACCCTGCTGAACCCAGTGTCCCATAAGGACAGACCCCCCCCGATCCCAGTGTCCTATTAGCACAGACACCTCTGATCCTGCTGTCCCCATGGGCACAGATCCTGCTGAACCCAGGGTCCCATAAGCACAGACCCCCGACCCCACTGTCCCTATAAGCACAGACCCCCCTGACCCTTCTGTCCCCATAAACACAGACCCCAATGTCCCATGGGCATGGACATTTGTGACCCTGGTGTCCCCATGGGACAGACCCCTCTGACCCCACTGTCCCCATGGGCACAGACCCCCTCTGACCCCCCCACCCCCCAGCGGGGTCCCGGTGTGCCCCGGCCGTGACGCAGTGGGGCCGTGCCGGGGGTCCCGGGGGTCCCGGGGGTTCCGGGGGGGTCCTTACCTGCCCCCCGGCAGAGGAGGGGGAGGACGGGGAGGAGGAGGAGGAGGAGGGGGAGGCAGAGGCGGCTTCCCCGCGCATCGCGCCCAGGCCCCCGCTCGGCTCCCGGTTAATGATTGCCGGGCCGGGAGGGGCGGGCGGGGGGGGGACGGGCAGCGCTGACACGGCCCGACCCGTGCTGGCCCCGTGGCCCTGTCCCATCCCTGTCCCAGCCTTGTCCTGTCCTGTCTTGTCCCTATGTCCCTGTCCCTGTCCATATCCCCGTCCCTGTCCCATTATTGTCCCTGTCCCTGTCCCATCCCTGTCCCTGTCCCTGTCCCTGTCCCTGTCCCTGTCCCTGTCCCTGTCCCTGTCCCTGTCCCATTATTGTCCCTGTCCCTGTCCCATCCCTGTCCCTGTCCCTGTCCCTGTCCCTGTCCCTGTCCCTGTCCCTGTCCCTGTCCCTGTCCCATTATTGTCCCTGTCCCTGTCCCCATCCCCATCCCTGTCCCTTTTCCTGTCCCATCCCTGTCCCATCCCTGTCCCATTCCTGTCCCTGTCCCATTATTGTCCCTGTCCCTGTCCCATCCCTGTCCCTGTCCCATCCCTGTCCCATCCCTGTCCCTGTCCCATTATTGTCCCTGTCCCTGTCCCCATCCCCATCCCTGTCCCTTTTCCTGTCCCATCCCTGTCCCATCCCTGTCCCATTCCTGTCCCTGCGTCCCTGTGTCCCTGTCCCTGTCCCTGTCCCATCCTCCTGTCCCTGTCCGTCCTGTCCCTGTCCCATTATTGTCCCTGTCCCTGTCCCTGTCCCTGTCCCTGTCCCCATCCCATCCCGTCCTGTCCCCATCCCTGCCGCCGGGGATGTTGTGGGCTCTGAGTGCTGACAGGGGCTGGAGCAGGGGGCTCCCGGGGGGCTCACAGCGAGGGGCTATAGGGGGGCTGTGGGGTTTCAATGGGGGGCTATAGAGGGGCTGTGGGGGGCTGTGTGGGGCTATGGGGGCTATGGGGGGCTATGGGGGGTCTGTGGGGGGGCTGTGGGGGGCTGTGGGGGGCTATGGGGGGCTATGAGGGGCTATGAGGGGCTATGGGGGGGCTGTGGGGGGCTGTGGGGGGCTATGGGGGGGCTGTGGGGGGCTGTGGGGGGGGCTATGGGGGGCTGTGGGGGGGCCGAGCCGTGCCCCAGCATCCTCCCCCGTCGCCATGGCAACGCCGCCCCGCCCCGCCGCACCTGCCGGCGGTTCCCATAGCAACGCCTCCATTAGGCCCCGCCTCCCGCCCGGCGTGGCCACGCCCCCCCCGTTACCATAGCAACCCCCCCGTCACTATAGCAACCCGCGGGGTTGGGGAGGCCGCCTCTCTATGGTCCGCGGCTAGAGCGGCTGCGGCGCCATGGCAACGCGGCCTGCCCCGGAGGACCGCGCGGCCTGCGGGCCCCGGCCCGGCCCGGCCCCCGTGTGCGGTGGTCACCGGGGCTACCGGGACTACCGGGGTCACCGGGGTCACCGGGGCTACCAGGGTCACTGGGGCTACCAGGGTCACTGGGGCTACTGGAGTTACTGGGGTCACTGGGGTCACTGGAGTCACTGGGGTTACTGGGCTACTGGGGTTACTGGGGCTGCTGAGGTCACCAGGGCTACCAGAGTTACTGGGGTCACTGGGGCTACTGGGGTTACCAGGGTGACCGGGCTACCGAGGCTAGCAAGTCTACTGGGGTGACTGGGGCTACCGGGGTTACCGGGGTCACTGGGACTACCGGGGCTACTGGGGCTACCGGGGCTACCGAGGTCACTGGGGCAACTGGGGCTACTGGGGTTACTGGGGCTACCAGGGCTACCAGGGCTCCCGGTGTGTCCCCGGGGCAGGAGCCTTTGCAGTCGCAGCTTCTCACAGCCGGCTGCTGGCTGCCAGGTGATGAGCTCAGACTGGGCGGGGTTTGGGAAAACTTCTCGCTTTAACGGAAAAAATTTCCGTTTCTGTCAAAGGAAAGCGCCGGAGGGGGGGTGGCATCAAAGGAGCCTTTGAAGAAAGCCCTGCCCAGCAGGTGTTTATCGATCCGTGGTGTTATCGCTTATCAGCTGCACGCAGAGCATGGCACCGCCAGCGAACGGCTGTGGGGAGTCGGGGCTGGCGCTGCCAACACCTCTTTTTGCCCCAAAGAGCGACAAAAGGCGAGTGAGGGAAGGGCTGAGCCGCGTGGACAAGCAGTGTCCTCGTCATGGGGGTGAAGGGATTGGGATGGCCGCCCCTCGCTGCGCTCTCGTGAGGTGGCAGCCGGTCCCGACAGCTTCGTGCTCGCACAGAACGCGTGGCCCGGTGGAGCAGGAGGCAGAAAGAGCCTCCGGAGAGCCCAGGAGAGATGTGGCCATGGGGACAGCGATGTTCCCCTGCAGGAGGAGGTGGCAGTAACCCCCCGGCTGCCCAAAGGAGCAGGCTGCAGACACCCAAAAGCTGGCGGTACCGCAGAGGTGCCGCGGACACCCCCCCTGGTGCAGGGCAAGGCGACCGTGCTCAGCCCTGCTCCCTCCTGTGGCCTCTGCCGCCCCGCAGCGAGGCTTTCCTCCAAACACCTCGCCCTCCCTCTTGACCCCGTGTTCTGAAACGTTTTCCTGCTGACCTCATCTGGCAGCCCCGTGAGCAGCGCCGCGAGGCAGCGTGCGGGCAGGGCCCGGCCGCTCGTGGACTCAGCACAGCTCCAGCACCTGCCTGCCTTCTGCCCCCACTGCAGTGCCCCATCCCCATCCCCACCCCATCCCCATCCCATCCCATCCCCATCCCCATCCCATCCCATCCCCATCCCCATCCCCATCCCCATCCCATCCCCATCCCCATCCCCATCCCATCCCCATCCCATCCCCATCCCCATCCCATCCCCATCCCATCCCCAGAGGGCCTGCTTCTGGGTTATGACAAAACTATTTTCGGTCACCACCCTCCAAAACTAACGAAGCTTCCTGGCAGCCCTGTACCTGCCGAGCAGCAGGCACAGGAGTGCTTCAAAGGTCAAAGGACCCAGAGATGACGTCAGTGTCTTTTTTTCTGACAGAAGGGGACAGCACCGTGAGGATCAGCAGATCTTTGGTTTACCAGGGCTTGAAAAAGAAATGTCCTGGGCTTGAAGGGGCTGGACATAGGAGAGGTTGAAGCTGAAGGACCTGTGGCTGAAACCACACTCAAGGAACAGGAGCAGGCGGCCCCTGTGAGCAGCCCCTGCCTTGTCTCACTGGCAGAGGGTTGTGTGTCCGTGCCCAGTTGCTCCCAAACTGTTGCTGCATCATCCCCAGACCCGAGCAGCCGCGCTTTGCTCCTGCTCTGCGTGGACCAGGCTTGGTTCTCCTCCGCCTTCAGCACCTGCCTCGCACATCGGGTGCTCCTGCAGCAG
Source organism: Netta rufina (assembly GCF_964035555.1). Classification (NCBI taxonomy): domain Eukaryota; kingdom Metazoa; phylum Chordata; class Aves; order Anseriformes; family Anatidae; genus Netta; species Netta rufina. The sequence continues at coordinate 581,991 of NC_140124.1, forward strand.
GGAGGCGTGAGGCGAGCTCTACCCTGTCCTCTTAAACGTGTCCCTCGAGGACGATCCCTCCTGCCTGACTTGCTGTGGTTCTGCTCTCTTCCTCCTCCTCCTCCTCCTCCTCGCGTTGCTCCAGCTGGTGCTCGCACACCAGCTGCAGTTTGTTCCCACATTTCAGAACTGCAGCCAGAAAGCCCCGAATCACACCACCAACAATGCGTGTGACGGCCCTGCAACGCTCCCATCTCTCCCACCAGCTGCGCCTTTCTTTTGAGAGCAAATCTTCCACCCCTCAGGTCTTTTATGAGCTCATGCAGCTTTTTGGGGCCCTGGAGCAGTGTTCCGCCAAAGGGAGGCTTCCTTTTAAGGCAGAGAGGGCTGTTTCTGAAGGAGCAGCTCCTAAATCACCCGAGCTGAGCTCCCTGCTGCAGGACGCGTTTCCCGGCCGTGTTCCTTTCCACGCGTGGCCGTGAGCCCTCAGGTGCCGTGGGGCTGCTGTGCCTCTCCTCCCTGGAGCCTCCTACGGCGTGACCAAGTCATCAGGGCCCCTTTCCGAGCGTTTTTCTTTTATTTCCCCCCCCCCCCAGGACTTTGCAGTCCCCAGAGCAATCCCCTTGACTGTCCTGCAGGCCCTTGGTGGATGTGTCTGTGCGCTGGGGGAGCTCCGGATGCTGCCCGCGAGCTGTCCCCGTCCTGCTCCGAGCGAGGTCCAGCACCACAAGGTGCCCTTTGTTCCTGCATCCCTACCCGCTAACGACATCTGTTCTTCCGGGGAGAGCTAATTACACAAAGGTTAATTGAGGTGTCTCCAGCGTGGGAGCCGGGGAAGCGTGATCTTCGGCCAAAAATACCCCACAAAGGTTTCTGCTGCAGCCGGGCGGTTTTTCCTTCAATTGATCTATTTTTGGGGCTGGCTGTGACATTGTCCTGTCCTCCTCCTTCTCCAGGAGGAGCGGTGCCGGTGCCTCCAGGATCCTGAGCGCGGCTCCTCCTGCCCTGTCCCATCCCTGTCCCATCCCCGTCCCTGTCCCATCCCTGTCCCTGTCCCTGTCCCATCCCGCAGCTCCCTGCCAGCAGGGTCCCCTGCGTGCCCTCATCCTCCCGAGGCTCACAGGACCAGAGGCTGGGTGCTTGGTGAGCCCCGGGGTGGCTCCAAAGGGCCGGGGTCCTGCCGTGGGGCACGCTGTGCCCAGCCTCACCCAGCCTTCGGTGCTCAGCAGCACCAAGCGACCTCGGTAACTTTCAGTGCTCGGAAAGTGGAGACCCAGAAACGTGTCCTTGGCGGTGCCGGGAGGGTGCCGGGTACTTGTCACCACCTCAATTTCTGCCGGCCCCTCCAGCTCCGCTCCCGCTGCAGAGAGATAATTGGGAAGCTGTCTCCCGGCCTCCTGCCTTCATTTGGAGAGGCAGAGGAGGAAGAAAGGGATTTCCAGGCGTTTCATGCTTTTTGTTGGCAGCAGAGCCCAGATGAGTCCCGGGAGGGGAGCGGGGCCGGGGGGCCGGGCGCTCGCTGCGCCGAGGTTTGGGCGAGCTGCGGCCACGTGCAGGCGGCGCACGTGGGGGCACGGCCGCGCAGCCCACAAGTAGGGCACCCCCAAACAGCCCCCGCGGTCACCTGCCTGTGCCAGGCTCGGGGCTGACACAGAAACGGGCGAGAGGGGAGGTATCCGTGCGATAACCGGCACCGGTTACCCGCGCCGAGCGCTCTGGTGGAGCACGGCACCGCCGTAACCGCTCCTCAAGGTGGAACGGGTCCTTGGGGGCACGGGGGGCTCGTGTCTGCCTGCAGGCTCCCTGCGTGGCCCTGCCTCAGCGCTGGCCTGGAAAGGCTCCTCCAGCAGCACTGCGCCGCTCGGCGCTGCCTCTCCCTGCTCCGACTGCCCCAGTTTCCCCCGAAAACTTTCTCACCCCGCCTCGCGGTTCTGGAGCACGGGGTCAGGAGCAGATGGGGCGACAGGAGGCTGCCTGCGGAGCCGGGGGGGGGGCTGCTCCTGCCCGGTGATGCCCTGCGAAGGGCTGCAGGACGCCTCAATATGTCTCTGTGCTTGGTGCAAGGTTTCTGGCTGCTGCCCTTTCAGTTCTGCGTGCCCCAGCGTGCCGAAGCAGCCTGGCTGGTTTGCCAGAACCCAGGAAAAATGAAGACCCCACTTTGTGCCCGTGGGAAGCTGCTGTGCCGACGCGTGCAGGTGAATGCTGACGGCACAGGTCGTGGTTTGTAGGAGCGGGGCTTGCAGAAGGGGGTGCAGCACATCTGTCAGCCGTCAAGAAAATCATTTTTCCCTGGAAAGCGAAGCGTGGGGGCAGCCGGTGCGCAAGTAGGGCAGCAGATGGAGCAGCGACACGCCAGGGGGGGCACGGAGCCGTTCCCCACGCGATGGAGAAGGTCGCTGCTTCCCCGGGCACGGTGCTGCTGCTGTCCAGGGGCTGTCCTGCGTGTGGTGAGAGCTGTCAGTCACCGGGGTGAGCACACAGAGGTTTGCACTGCGGGCACCTCGGTGGCACCAGGGCCGGGCCGGTGACTGTTCCCTGCAGGCGATGGGGCCCTGGGTGCGGGAGCAGAAAGGGCAATTTGCCTGATGTGACCCGAAGGGGACGTCTCGAGGGTGCTCGTGCTGGGGAAGGGGCTTTTTGCAAGGAAATCCCAGGAGCAAACAGGGACGGCAGCACCTCTGCCTGCTGCAGCACCCAAAGCTCCCCAGCGCAGCTCCGTGAGCCCTGCCCCTCCTGCCCCAGCTGGCACGGGCACGGCACGGGCAGGAGGCCGCTGGCACACCGGGGACACGCTGCTCCTGAGTTTGTTTTGGTGCCAGCCTGCACCCATGGCTCGTGCCCAACCAAGGCCACCTGCCCTTGGCCGTGAGCCCACAGCGAGGTTGAATCAGAGCTGGCGTTGGGCCCTGCTCCATCACCCGGCACCTGGGTGGCACCGGGCGGCTCCGGGTGGCACCGCACGGCACCGGGTGTCATCACAGGGTGGCACCGCACGGCACCGGGTGGCACCACAGGGCGCAGCCCAGCCCCAGCCATGCAGCTCGTGCCTGAGCTTCTGCTGCCTCCGAGCCCCCCAGTGCTGCCGGGTGGGCACAGGGGGGGGATTTCTTGTGCCCAAGCACAGCAGCAGTTCGGTATCTCGCAGGGGCGCTTCAAAATTTCTTCAAAATTTCCATTCTTTTTGGCACAAAAGCAAAGGGAAAAGCATCGGTTGTGCTTTTGGTGCTTCTGGCAGCATCTCACCCCCTGCACCCGTGTCTGTGGCAGCCCCGCAGCGCTGTTGGGCAGGGGGAGAGGAGGGGGGCGTGGGACGTGTCGGGGCTGAGGTCCCCAACCATGAGCACGGGACGTGTCCGTGTGCCCCATGCGGCACCCTGGGGGGCTGCAGCCTGCAGGGAGCAGCTCTTGGCTCCCTGTGCCAGGAAAATCCTTCACTTCACACCACCCGCGCGCCGAGGGGAGGTGATTTCCCGGCACGGGGGTGTTGGCGGCTTCCCCATCTGCTGGGCTCCGGCTCTGCCTTCTCTCCGTGCTGGGGATTTCACCGCGGTCCTGGTGCCCGAGGAGCCGGGCTCCAGCTCCGCAGTGTCCTGGGTGCTGCTGTGGGGCCGGGCTCTGTGCAGCCCCCGCTGCTCCCTGGGGAGGGGGTGCTGCTTTCTGGGCTGTTTTGGGCGCAGAGCAGAGCGAGGGGCGCAGCGGGGTGCGTGGATTTCAGGCTCTGCAGATTTTGGGGTCGGGGGGAACTGGTGGTGGGAATGGCAGAGACATGAAGGGAAGGGGCTGCGGTCTGGGAACTCACAGGTTATGTTATGAACATTATTTTACCAGGCACACCTTCGTCCTCGCCACTTTCCAGCTGTTTTTCTGCTCGCTCGCTGCCCCGCAGTGGGACGGGAAAATCTTGTGGCTTGAGATAAAGGCCGTGTCACTGGTAGAGCAAAAGCTGCTTGCGAGCAAAGCGAAGCGAGGAACTTCCTTCCCTGCCTCCCGTCAGCAGGGAGGTGTTCAGCCACGTCCAGGACAGCAGGGCTCCTCGTGCGTCACGGTGCCTTGGGAAGACAAACGTTATCTCTCCAAAAGTCCCCCACTCATCCTAATTTGCCCCAGCTCTTATTGCGTGATGCCACGTGGTATGGGCAGCTTTGGGCCAGCTCTCCCAGCTGTCCCCCCCCCCCAGGTCTCAGTGCACCCCTCGCCTGCTCACCACCAAGGCAAAATGAGAAGCAGAAAAGTCCTTGGCTCCGCGGGGAGCAGCAGCAACCAAATGTCGGTCACCAACAACCCCCCGGGGAGGGGGCATGGTGCTGGGCGCAGGGGCTCCGAGCCCTGCCGAGGCTTCCCCTGCAGCCGGGGCTGTGGGGTGCAGGATGTGGGTTGGGTGCTGCCCACGTCCTGCCCCGGGGACGGGAGCAGCAGCAGCACCCCGAGGAGCTGGGGGTCGCTTTCCACATGGGTGCGTGTGGCGGAGATGTGTGTGTGCTGGGAACAGCTCCCTGCTGTCGGTGCAAAGCACGCTCACCTCCGAGGCGTGGGTTTTCTCCCTCCTGACCCCAGGTTTGGGTGCCCAGCCCTGCTCGCAGCGCGGCCGGCACAGGCAGTACGGGGACACGGCGCTGCCAGCCCCACCACAGCCGCCCTTGTGCTCCTCACCCCGAACCTCACGGCCTCCCCGGCCTTAAAACAAAAAGTGCTGCTGTTAGGAGTCTGCAACCAGAGCTGTGATTCTGGGGACTGGTTTAACTCAGCTCCTGGAGCACCAGAAGGGGATTACCTGGGGTGAGGAGCCGCAGGGAGCACCGCATGCAGGTTTGGCACGGCGCGGTACCGCCAGCCCTGCGCACGCTGCTTTCTCCCCCCCGCGTGCTCGTTGACGCGTGAGCTGTGCGGGAGGGAGTGCAGCCCCCTGGCTCCTCCCGAGCTGCTTTTAACCAAGCCCTTTGCAGTTTCCCTCAGCTTTCATCCCAGTGCACAGCCCCCTTCCCACCCGCATTGCTGCCAGCCCCCTGTGGGGCTGCCTCCCCCTGTGCCTCCTGTGGGAGAAGGCTCCGTGTGCGCTCTGCCCAATTTTCTCCACCACCCCAACACCACCCCCACGTCGGGGGCTCTGCCCAAAGCCCTGCATGGCCGGGGCCTGTTGGGCTCCGGGTCCTTGGTGCCCTGCGGTAACTTCCCTGCCCTCCCCGGGATCCTCACACGTTCATTTTTCCTCTCGTTGCAGCCCCGTGTACCTCCCGGGCAACATTTTTAGGTGTTTGACCTACTTGTGAAAGATGATTTATTTTCTTGTCGGGTGACACCTGCCGGGGCAGGCGCGCAGCTTCCCGTTCCGCTCCGCTGCTGGTGCTGCAGCCCAGTCCCTACCCGATGGGGGTCTGGGAGGGGGAATGGGGCTGAGGACCCCCCTGGTTCCCCACTGGGCTCAGTGCTGGGGGTGCGTTGGGCACTGCGCTGCCCCCCCTGCCCAGCCTTTTTGAGGGTCGGGTCCCTGCAGACCCCCGGACGCTGCTGCGTGCCCCGTGCCAGGACCACGGCTCCCAGAGGGGCTGCACCCCCTGCACCCCGGGATCCAATATCAGATACCCCAATAACCCAGTACCCCAATAATCAGGCACCCCAATAACTCAGTACCCCAATAATTGGGCACCCCAATAATCAAGCACCCCAATAACCCAGCACCCAAATTACCCTAGCATCCCAATAACCAGGCACCTCAATAGCTGGGCACGTAAATAGCTCAAGCACCCCAATAAACTGGCACCCCAATAACCCTGCACCCCAACAACGGGGCATCCCAATAACCCAGCAGCCCAATAACCATGGTGCCCAATAACTGGGAAACCCCAAAACTGTGCTCCCCAGTAACCTGGCATCACGATAACCCATGAATAAACTAAATATAGCACCGCACCCCAATAACAGTGGGCTCCTGCGGGCACCGGTAACCCCTGGTGACCCCCGTAACCCCCGGTGACCCTCGGGCTCCCCGTGCAGCACGGCTCCGGCACGTCCAAGGGTCGGGGGGCACCGGCCGGGGCCGGGCACGGATCCCGGAGCGCGCAGCCGGGCAGGGCGCTGCTGGCGAGGCCGGACCCCGGCCACCTCCTGCTCCCACGGCCCAGGAGCCGGGACCACTGGGACCGGTGCCAGGACCGCCGGGACCGGGGGCTCTCCCTGCCGCCACCGGTGCGGCGCAGCGGGGTCCCCGCCTGCCCAAAGCGGCGGCTGCGGGGCACCCGGCCTCGCCGGGGGCGCACCGGATCGGTAACGGCGAGCAGACCGGGGGGGGCGCCCGGTGCCGGTGCTCCCCCGCGCCCGATGCTCCCCGTGCGCAATGCGCCCCTGGTGCCGGAGCGCGCCGGTGCCGGTGCTCCCCGCCGTTGATGCTCCCCGGTGCCGGTGCCCCCCGGTGCTGACACCCCCGGTGCTCCCCGCCCCGCCCCGCTCCTCCCCCGCCGTCCCCTTCCGGGCCCGCCCCGGTGCTGTCTCCGCCGGCGCCATCGCGGCGCGGCCGCCCCGTGCCGGGGGCTCCCGGTGCCGCCGCCCCCCCGCCCGCGGCAGCGATGCAGCGGGTGCGACCCGCGGGACCCTGCGCCTGGGAGGGGCAGGGGGGGAGCCCCGGGTGTTTGGGGGGGGGTGGGATCCGGTGACCCGTCCCTGGGGCAGCTCCTTCTCGTCCCGGTGCCCGGTTCTGGCCCGGTAGCTGCGGACTGGGCTGTGCCGGGCTGGGCGCACAGAGCCTGCACGGCCGGGGGTCCGGGCGGCCCGCGGGTGGGGATGGGGATGGGGTGGGGATGGGATGAGGATGGGGATGGGGATGGGATGGGATGGGATGGGGGATGGGGATGGGGATGGGGATGGGATGGGGATGGGATGGGGATGGGGATGGGATGGGGATGGGATGGGATGGGATGGGATGGGATGGGGATGGGGATGGGATGGGGATGGGATGGGGATGGGATGGGGATGGGATGGGGATGGGGAGGGGATGGGAACAGAATGGGGATGCTCTGGGAACCGTGACACACCTCAGCCCTGCATGTCCCCCGGGCACTGCAGGTGCCACATCCCGCAGGTGGGGATGGAGCTGCTGGACCCCCAGCCCCGGCTTTGCTTTCCAGGCTGCGGTGGCGTTTGAGGACGTGGCCATCTACTTCTCCCCCGAGGAGTGGGTAGAGCTGGCGGCGTGGCAGCGGGAGCTGTACCAGGAGGTGATGATGGACAACTACGACCTGGTCGCCTGCCTGGGTAAGGAGGAGCCGTGCCAGGACCCCGGGCTGGCCAAAAACGTGCATGGGCAGTGCCCTGGGCACCCCAGCCCCACTGCGCCCAGCTTCAGTGCCACTGCTGGGGCTGGCACCAGCAGCTTTGGATGGCACTCTTGGCACCCCTGGCATGTCCCCAGGGCCTCTGGTGGCGGTGACGCTCCCCAGGTGTGCTCCGGGGGATGCTGAGGGGTCTCTCTCCCACACAGGCTCTGTTGACGCCTCGTCCAAGCTCGTCCCCAAAATGGAGCCTGAGGAGGAGCCGTGTGGGGGGGCTTCCCCTGGTGAGGGGGACAGAGAAACTCCTGACACTGCTGGCATTGGTGAGTGGCGTGGGGTGCAGCCCCCCGGGTGCCTGGGGACAGCGGGCTGGTGGCTGGGGCAGGTTCCGTGTGTCGTGGGCACAGCCCCGAGCTGTGCCATGGGGCCGGCGGCTCCAGCCAGAGGTGGGGGTGTCACAGCTCAGGGCCCCCACTCTGTGGCACCAGGGGGGTGCGGGGAGGCTGGTGCTGCTCATGTGGTGGCTTTGTCGGGCTGTGGGGACACTGGGACGCTTCCCTGACGCTGTGCCTCTGCTCCCTGCAGCTCCCCGGGGCAGGATGGCTGGCGAGGACCCGCCTGGGGACGGTGACCAGGGACACTGGGTCCCAGCTGTGCCACCCACTGGGGGTGCCAAGGAGCTGGGGTGCCCCCCTCTGTGCCCTGGCTGGTGCGAGGCAGGGACCTGGGGCTCCCCCGGGAGGATGGGGACGTGGGAGCGGGGCGAGCGGCCGCTGGAGCCGGCGGCGGCCGGGGGGCTCCTCACCTGCGGCACCTGCGGGGAGAACTTCGAGGACGCGGCCAGCCTGGGGGCGCACCAGGGCGAGCACCTCGGCCCGGCGCCCAGCCACGAGTGCACGGCCTGCGGGAAGGTTTTCCAGCACCACCGCAACCTCCTGACACACAAGAAGCACCGGGGCCGGCACCGGCACGCCTGCGCCGAGTGCGGCTGCACCTTCTGCCTGCGAGGGGACCTCCTGCGGCACCGGGCCGTCCACGCAGGCGAGGGCAGCTACCCCTGCGCGCTCTGCAGCCGGCGATTCCGCCACAAACGGGACCTGCAGGAGCACCGCCGGGAGCACGCGGCCGCCGCGCCGCGCCAGTGCCCCCAGTGCGAGAAGCGCTTCGAGGACGAGGCCAGCCTGAGCCAGCACCGAGCCGCCCACGTCGAGGAGAGACCCTTCGTCTGCGGGCGCTGCGGCCGCAGCTTCAGCTGGAAGGAGAGCCTGATGATCCACCAGCGCAGCCACGCGCCCGAGCGCTCCCACAAGTGCCCCGTCTGCGGCCGCAGCTTCAGCCGCAGCGGGAACCTGCTGGTGCACCAGCGCGTGCACACGGGCGAGCGGCCCTACGCCTGCGCCCAGTGCGACAAGGCCTTCTGCAACAAGGCCAACCTCATCACGCACAAGAAGCTCCACCGGCGCTACAAGACTTTTGCCTGCGCCCAGTGCAGGCTGGGCTTCAGCTCCAAGAGCAAGCTGCTCCTGCACCTGCAGGCGCACGGGGACGGCGGCACCTTCGGCACGGGGGGCGACCCGGTGCGTGGGCAGCCGTAGCTCTTAAATGTGGCTGGGGACTTCGCCCTGACCCCTTGGCACCTCGAGGAAATCCCCCAGTGCCCTGGCGGGGCTGGGGAGCAGCAGGCTCCTGGTGGCCAGCGGTGTCTTCGTGTCCTCGTCTGAGCTCAAAGCCAGGGGAATCACAGGAGCATGGAACCTGGGTGGCTGCAGCCGAGCTGGAAAGATCCCATGCCTGGCTGGTGGAGCAGAAGGGAGTTTGAGCCATGAGCCCTGCTCGCAGAGCAGGCTCCCTGCTGCCACCCAGCTTTGATGCTCGGATCCCCCCGGCTACCCAAATTCGTCTGGGGGCTCTGGGGGGCAGCACCCAGGACCCCTGCCCCGTTCCCAGCTGCTTCCTGCCCCCAGCGCCTCGGGGCTGTGCAGTGCAAGGAAGGGGAGGAGGCTCCTGTGGCCACTCTGGGGAGGCCACAGCCTGACCCACTCCCGAGCAGCCCCCCAGGACGTGCCCTGCCTGTGGGGGGCTGGGACCATGGGAGGGGGGCCCTGAACACCCCTGGCCCCAGTGCTGGCTGCTGCAGGCCCCACCTCGGTGAAGGAGAGCAGGCTGGGCTCTGCATCCTCCCAGTGCTGTCCGTCAGGATCAGCACCGAGGGGCAGGACGAGGACCCCGGAGGGCTCCGACCACCTCACAGAGTGACCGAGCACCGGCTGCGTGGCCGAGCACCGCGCTGCATGGCTGGAGCCCCCCCCATGGCTCCCAGCCTCGGCAGGCTCGTGCTGGCCAGGGAAAGGTGCCTGTGCCACGGGAGAGGTGCAGCCCTGGTGCAGGATGCAGCCGGTGCTCCCCCAGGGAAGGTTTTCCTCTCTGGGACGAGCTGTGTGCTGCCCAGCCCCTCCGGGCTCGTGGCCAAACCCTGTGGCTTTGGGGTGCGCCTGTCTAGGAACTGCTGCGTGCTCCCTCCATGGCGCCTTTGAGGCTGTGTGTGCTGCTCCCCTCCCTCCTCTCCTACAGGTCACCGAGGCTGGGACCCCACTGCTGGAGCTGCCCAGGTGGGCTCCTGGCCTGGGGGACGGGATGGGGGCTTTTCCCTTGGGTGCCATCACCTGGGGTAGCGTCTGCTTTAAGTCGTGGGGTGTGGTGTCAATTATGAGGATGGTTTGTGCATTTTCGTAGCTTAATAAAGCCCTTTTGCAGACACGTGGCTGTTGGGGTGAACCGGTGCCCCCCGGGACAGGCAGATGGAGAGGAGCAGGGGCGATGCAGGGAGGGGTGAGGGGTTTGCTGCCTGCCCCTGGCTGCTGTGCCCTGCCTCGCCTGGTCCCTGCTGCATCGCTGATCGCCCTGGGCGTCTCTGTTCCTGGATGGCCACAGAGGCGAGGGGCAGTGGGGGTGCTGGATGCTCTGTGAGGCTGAGCGTGGCTTGTGGTGCCCGGCTGTGCAGCCCTCTGCCACCGTTCGTGGGTGCGTGGGGTGCCCGCGCCAGCCCAAGGCCTGTGGCACTTTGTGCCGTGGGACCCCACGTAGGTGCAGCAGTGCTGACGCTTGGCTTAGCAGGGTCTGGGGACACCTGGGGACAAGCAGCCTTCCTGGTGCCTTGGGTTTGCTGCCCTAAAAGCGGTTTGGCCCTCAGTGAGAGCTGGGCTGAGGAGCAGCCGCCCATGGGGCACCAGCCCCCCAACTCCTGAGCTGCCCCAAGAGGAGGTGCAGGACCTGTGGGGGTTCCCCTGCTCTGGGGAGCCCCAAAACTGCACTGGGGCTGCTCCTGGCACGGGCTCTTGTCCTGCAGCACCTGGGGGTGCTTGTTTTGCCCTGTGTGGTGCGTGGCTCCTTGCTGCTGGGACGGCACAGGATGGTGCTGGGGGGACCTGCTCGGGGGTGCCGCATCCCACTGCCACCCAGCCCACGGGGCCAGCACCCCACACTTGGCCCCACGCAGCACTCATGGCCATTCTGTGCCCACTGCTGTGCCCCCCCCCAGCCCCGGGGACAGCCCTCACCACTGCCCCTGCCGTGGGGTGTCCCCAGGGCCTCGGGGACACGGAGCGGGGACGCTGCCCTCTGCAGCTGCGCATCCCAGGGACCGTGGCCAAGCACCATCTGCTCGGGCGCAGGAGGCCGTGCAGTGCTGTTGTACCAAGCTCAGTGGCTGGCACCCAGATTTTCTTGTTTCCTGATGGTAGAATAATGGCCAGAAAGAGCAAAAACAGAGAATCTGACCCCGGGGCTGTCGTGGGTGCGAGCGCAAGGCAGGACGGGCGTCTTCTGGCTCCCATCCTGCTCCTGCTGGCCCTGCTCCCGGGCTCCTCAATGGTCTTTGGCCTCTTTCTCCTCTTTCCTTCTGTCCCCTCGCTGCTCCCTGTCCCCTCCCGGGTGCCTGCTGCCCTCTGGCTGGGAGTGTGCTGCTGTCCCAAAGCTGACCGGGTCGCTTGGCCACCATCTGTGCCCCGGTGTCACCCCAGCTGCTCGGGAGGACGCCCTGGCTCCAGCTCCATGCCCAGGAGCGCAGAACGGGACAGAGCAACAGGACCCCCAAACTCCTCGTGCCCGTCCTCTCCTCCACCACCCTGCGTTACCGTGGTTGTTTCTCTCCCCCTACGTGCTCATCCCCGTGCCGGTGCCTCCGCAGCGTGCCCTGCTCTGAGCCGGACCAGCATTTTTGGGGTGCAGGAGCCCTCGTGCCGCCCGCCCCTCTGCAGCCACCTCCCAGCCCTCCCCGTGTCCGGGGGCTCCCCCAGGGGGTCCCACACCCTGCGCCCCCCCCTCCCCAAGTGGCGGTGCCGTTACCGGTGCCGTGCCGGTACCAGGGGGTCGCCGAGGCGGT